>NW_026918540.1:0-142996 GCF_032062105.1 Saccostrea cuccullata | reverse complement strand
CGTGTTACAAATGAAATTAAATTATTTACGTATATATATATATATATATTTATTGTTTATTTTATTTATTTATATTAATAGAATTATTGCTTTACTTCTTTATTTGCTTTTTCATAGATTTTTATCCTTTTACTTTCATCTATCTTTATTTTTTGTTCCTGACACTAGAGTAGCCGCTCTAACCACTGCGCCACGCGGGCGACAAAATCAAAGAGATATCCACCAAACACAAGCACATTTAAACTCGTCTAAGATGTAGCAATGTTAGATGAACACATATGGAGAAATGATGCACAGTTTATTCATGAGATTGCTCCCACGTGATTAATATCTCATTAATATCTCATTAGTATTCATAAGATCCTACATTAACTCGAAATATTCCATTTCTAAAATGTTTTATATTACAACCTGCAAGCATTGTTCGTTTTGTTGTTTTAAGCCGCCGTTATAGTTTTTTTTGCAAACTTTTGTGTTATTAACACTTGGCAGCTCATTATACTATCTCTTTTTGGTAATAAGTTGGATACACTGATGCAAGAAATTTCCGATTTCATATCAAAAAGGCAGTCGTAACTCTTCATAGAATATAAATCATCTTTATTTCATTAAAATAGGCATCGCCTGCATCTATTAATCGGCGGAAGAACTCTGTCAACTTGCAATAAACACTTACATTAAATCACCAAAAATTATAAAGACACCAATTCAGTGCTCTTTCCTTCATTAAAACATTACACTCTCAATTTCTTCGGAATTTCTAATCAAAAACGCTGTAGCAGCTTTTACTTCGACATCAACAATATTGCCATTTCCGGTAGAAAATATAAAGAAAAATATTAACATCAGCGTAAGAACTTTATCCAAAACAGTAAGTACATAAAACTCTGCAATTTATTGTACGTTCTCTATATAAAACTTGATGGAATCTGTAGCCATTATAGTTCTAATATTGCCGATATGTAAATGAACAGAATGAACACCATTCTTCCATATGAAGAACGCAGCTATGTTAAGGCTGTCCAAAGGCTTAATATGAATTAAAAATAAACGTTTTATTTTTGGCTAGGTTTAATTTTCAATATAGTAATCTAAGTATGAATTTACAGGCAACTTGTCATGAGAGTTTCATCAGGTTTTATGATAAAGCATCTTTGTAATGTTACTTGACTTTATTGATCACGTGACGGACACTAATGAGCTATCCATAAATATTGCACAAAATCAAATCGGCACAAATGCACACAAAATTATTGTGAAAAGTTTTTTACGATATTCAATTCGTCGTTATCTTGGTGGTTAAATAAATTTTCTTAAGAAAATTATTTTACGAGAAATTCATGTAACTCAGATACAAGGGGGGCATTTTCCACGTTTTATCGCAAATAAAAAAAAATAGGATAAATAACCTACAATCTCCCCGCAACATTCAGTTAGAGGATATACTTCTGTAGTAGATTTACATCGAATATCTTTAGTTTATCCTTATTAATCACTTGTGCCAGTCAAATATATACACGAGTAATAAATTGCAACTCTGTCTACGAACGTGGAAGCGTTTCACATGCATTTATTCTTATTGTGTAAATATGTGCAAATCGGATACGTGAAAGGAATACCAATATAAATTGCAAATGTGGAATATCACTACAGCACAATGGAGTTTAAAAAGCACTTGAAATTAACAACAATGCAGAAAAAATCTACCTTTCATATGAAAGGAATGTAAAAAATATGACACTTTCCCCGTCAGTCAGATCATGTATGCAGTGATCTGTCGTCATATGCTGTTATGCTGTCATATCTAGGTAGTTCAGAGAAGTAACTACAATTCAAACACTTTGGTATTTTACGGACAACCTAGCCGTGTATAAAAAAAACATCCATTTTTCTCGTGTTTTATCAAAATAATGACTGTTCAATCACAACTGGCTTTTAAAACCCATGTCCGTATGAAAATCCACTGTCTTTCTCTGTATCCTACAGCATTTTCACAGTAATCTACGGTATATCTACAGTATGCTACGGTATGCCAGCTCTGCATATACAGTAAATCTCTGTATGCCACTGTATGTATCCCCAACATGCCACAGTTACACACAGTAGGCCCCGATACGCCTACAGTATGCCACTGTATGGCTATGTTTCCTACAGACAACAACGGTAAATCCCAGAATATGCCCCAATACGCCCCTGTATAGGTTCATTGAAGCAAAAAAAAGAGGTTTACACATTCCCTGAGCAGTGTACTGTTACCTAAGATGTGGGATTATCAATAAAGTACATTTAATTATTTACCTGAGAATTTTTTTTTAACTAATTACAAACACAAAGTTATATCTTTTAATTTGTTAAGAGACTTGAGTCCTGTCATAACTCTGAAATAACTCTGAAAAATTAATAAATCATTGCTTCAAAAATATTTATATATCAATTGTTTAAATTAATTTTTTAATTATTCTTTGAATTGATTGATTAGTTAATTTATTTAATATCTATTTATTTTGCGAACACCTATTTAATCCATAAAATACTTGGAGTTACTTTGTAACTTTCGTTAAAAAAAACCAAAAACAACAGGGGTAATGCTGTATTTTGGAAAATAATTGTTTGATTTTTTTTTTAAATAAATAAAATTAATTAACGGCATGAAATTAATCATTGTAAAAATAAATCAATCTATTTCTTGACAATTGCAGAACTGCATAGTAGACACAGCAAAAAAAAAAAAAAAACAAGGTGAAGTAATGAGTAAAAATTAAATAAGATAAATGACTTTAAAAATACAAAATTCATAAATGAACTAATAATTTATCGTATGTATTTATTCTGTTTAATCTATCTACAAATACATAAAAAAAAATATTTATTTAATATTCGTAATTGACAAGGCAACAAAGTAATTAATCATATATAACCACCCCCAATAGATTTTTTTAGTTTTATTTTATATAAAAATTATTTATCTTAAATATGCTACCAATTATTTTTAAGCATATTAGAACAAATTTGAAATATTTTACGTCCATGAAGAATATCAAATCGTCACATTATGCAAAATTTTTAATTTGTCAAAATTTTTTTTTAATTTGTCAAAAATGCAATTTCATATTTTTACTTTGTTTTGTTTTCAAAACCCTAACACGAAAAAGAATTTCAAAGCCTTTTGTTTACTAGTGACACGGGGTACACAGTAATGAACCTATTGTCTTTTTCACTGACCACTATACCTTGTTTATTTTGTGGCAGAGAGCGGTCCACTCTGCAGCTCTTTGAAATAACATTTTCTCTATCTATGAGAACCAATTTTTGTCAATCAAAACAAAATAAAATGATTTTAAAAAGCTATTGACGGGTTAAAATTGCGCATAATGAGACAATTTTGAATCACACATTAAAATGTCAATCTTTTTATTTATATTTTTTTTTTTGCAAAAATAAGCCATATACAACAAACATAATTTTGTTTATATATATTCAATTTAGAATATATTAATGCAATGACTAATTACATGCAAAATTAGATTTTTTAGGGTTTTTTTATAAACAAGAATATTTTTATTACCCCGGCTGTGTTTTTTTTTTTAAAGGGTACAAAGTCATTCCAAGTATTTTATTGATTTAACAGGTGGTGCAAAATAATAATAATGATAATAATGATTAATAAATTTAAAAGATAATAAATAATTTATCAAAATAAAATCGTACATTATTTTTTGAAGCAATGATTTATTAATTTTCAATTGCAATTAAGTCTCCTAACAAATTAAAAAAAAAGCTACTAAGTGTTTAAAATATTGTTCAAAAATTTTTTTTTTAGGTAAGTAAATCTGTGTACTGAATTGATAATCCCACACATTAGGTAACCGTACAGTGCTCTGGGAGTGTGTAAACTTCTTCTTTTTGCTTCAATGAACATATACAGGGGCGTTGGGGCATTTTTTTACCGTTGTTTTTATTGAAAAAACACAGTGGCATACTGTAGGCGTAACCCTAACATGTAACTGTGGCATACAGAGATTTACTGTATATACAGAGCTGGCATACAGTAGCATACTGTTATACCGTAGATTACTGTAAAAATGCACGGGGTACACAGTGTAGGATACAGAGAAAGACAGTGGATTTTCATACGGACAGGGGTTTTAAAAGCCGGTTGTGAATGTCATTTGGAAGTCAGTTGCTAAACTTAGCAGTTCCAATCTCAGAGGAAATGTTCAGATTAACAGAACTTACGCTAATGTCAAACTGAGCATTGAAAGCATAGAACATATTGACCCCTGTAAACACCACCGGTAAAATCATTATCATAGAGCAGGTGTAATGGGATACAGAATCAACGTATGAATGAAAATGAATAATGTTATTTGATCACGTCTTCAGTATATCTAAATGTCGAAGTAAATGTCACTGCAGAGACGTCTTTTTAGATCACCTGTCTGAAAACTTCAATGTGCTTTTCTAATCGTCCGCCCGTCCGTTCATCCGTTTTCCAAATTCTATTCACTATTCACAAACCACTAGGCTAATTTGAACTAAAATTCGTACAAAGCATTTTTGGGTGAAGGGAATTTTGTGATTAAATATTCCAAGTCCTCTGACAAGGGGAAATAATCAAGAACAGACAAAAATAAAGTTGGGTCATTAAAAATAACCTTTCCAGGAACCACTGGACCAGAAAAACTTAAAGGTTTGTGGAAGGATACTGGGTTAGTGTAAATTTTAAATTGTTAAAAGCATGGCGTCTGGGAATAGGGTTGGACCACAATAGGGAATCAAAAATTTACATTAAAATATATATAGAATCAATTCTTTTTTCAAGAACCACTAGTCACAAAAAGCTAAAAGTTATGTGGAAGCTTCTTAAAGTAGAGTAGATTCTAAATTGTTAAAATCCCAGCCCCTAGGTGGTAAATTTTGGCCACAATTAGAAAACAACGTTTTACGTTGAAATATATATAATAAAAAATGTTTTAAAAAAACAATCTTTTCGGTACCTAAATGGCTAGCGAAGCTTAAATTTTATTTGAAACCCCCTCGAGGGAGTGTAGACTTTACATTTTTCCAACAATGGTCTTCGGTAGTAGGGTGGGACCAAAATAAGTATGACAATGAGGGGAAATCTTGTGAAGAACAGCAGAACTAGTCATTTAGGTGAGGTTATGACCAATGGCCTCTTGTTTTGTAGAGAGTTTGAAACATATTCTGCTTCAAATTAATACAAAAACAAATCTGCTGATAAAAAGCATAATTAATATCTAAGTGGGATATCCAACACGTCTAACAGTTTGCTGGAAGATCTCTTCTCCAAACACTAAATAGATATTGTTAAGAAGAAAATGGAGCATCTCTAATTATCGACTTCAGTCCAATTTTTGTGAAGAATCCGAATGATTTTTCATAAATAAATGTGATTTTGCGTAGAAAAGTTGATGGCAAGGTACAAAAAATAACATAATTGATCAAGGTGACATGGAGGAGTTTCATACTGATACTGAATGTTTACTTACAGTGTCTGTAAATTTGGCAATCCATTAAAGGCATATCTCCTTATCTTTATATTGTTGTCATTTAACCACCTAAAAAATTTGAAATAAATTCATATGTACAAGCAATTTTTATGCCCCGTAATTGAAGATTTTTGGGTACATAGTTTTTGCTTTGTCCGTTCTTCTGTCTGTCGGTCTGTCTGTCTGTGTCATGGAACTCTTGAGTGTATAATTTTTTTCTTTTTATAGCGTTAATATACATACATACTATCTTATGTTTTGTATGCCGTCATAATAGTATACCTTACCACGAGGTCATAAATAACCTTTTTGCCTATTGTTCAGTTTAGAGTTCTGATAAACACTAAACAGTACAGACGTGTAGAGAAGTGTTTTTCATATCTTCGAGTTATCAACCCACAGTATTCTCGACAGTCTGTTTTTCTGTTTGTGTGTTTGTCTGCAAAAAAATTTATATTTCAAATTTCTATTCACTGTGTCAACACATTTGACCTCATTATCTCGAGCTTGGAGTTTGATCTAATTTTGCAAGAGTTCCTCCATTTTGAACCTTAGACACAACTTGAACAGTTGATGATTGGCCTAACATATTTTACAAGTGTATCAAGTGTGACAAGACCTTTCCATGGTTATAAATATATTTTTGATCTTGACTTTTTATTTTGACCCACTTAAAAAAAGGTACCTTTGAGACATCTATTGCACAGATAGCTCTACGGCCTTCATATTTCACAGATGTATTCCTTGTAACTAAATCTTCATTTAGAAATACCATTTTTTACTTATGACCTTAAATTTGGAGTTTGATATCTTTTGTAAAACTTTAACCTTGGTCAAAACTTCTGAATAGTTGGTGTTAGGGTTTCAATATTTTATATGTGTATTTCCCCTCATAAGGCCGTTTCTGGAGTACCTTCGATTTGACCCTTTGATCATAACCTTGGAGATTAAACCCATTTGAAAAATAAGATAATCTGGACCATACCTTCTGAATTGATAATGCTTGGAATTTCTTATTTTACGTGTATATTTATTGAGACAAAGTCTTTCTTGGAAGAACATTTTTTCATCTCTTGACCTTAAAATTCGACTTAGAGTTCGAAACAATAGGATAACTTCTATAACAACTGCATAATGTAACGATTGTTTTATTCTCTTTTTTCTCTCTGATTAAAAGTTTACAATTAAAGCTCTGTTCCCATGGGAACATTCTGTTCTCAGTCTTTGATAATTTATTACAACGATTTTAAATGATAACTTACTTTTACTTTTTTATAATTGGACACTGAAAATAATTAAATTAATTTAAAAAAATTGGAAAACATGAAAATTTTCATCGGCATCGTGATCCTCTTCTAAATGGCAACCGATATAAAACATCTGCAGACGAAATTTTTCATAAATAAATGTGATTTTGCGTAGAAAAGTTGATGGCAAGGTACAAAAAATAAGATAATTGATCAAGGTGACATGGAGGAGTTTCATACTGATACTGAATGTTTACTTACAGTGTCTGTAAATTTGGCAAACCATTAAAGGCATATCTCCGAATAGTGTTTATATTAGGGATGTCAAATCGGTCAATTTTTAATACTCGGTTACTCGTAAATTTTTCCGATCGAGTACCCAGGTACTCGGTAAAAGTGTAAATAAATATAAACAAGTTAATTGATAACTGTAAAACATTGTAAACTCTTGTTTGGAAGTTACCTGGAAATGCGATGTAACAATTATGACCACTTTATGCCCGACGAAATTTAATCTAACATTTTTTTTAAGTTCAATATTAAAAATTATTTATCAGATAAATACGAGAAATAAAATCATAAATGGTTCACAGTTTTTTTTGTTTTAAAAAAATAATCTGTTCCGTAATTGTAATGTAACTCTTTGATGCGTTTGACGTCCAAGTGTTAAGTTGTCTGAGGTACATGTACGGTATCAACTTGATCAAGTTTTTCTATAACAGTGCGAATTTACGAACTTTGTACACTTTTCGATCCTAGATTTCAAGAATTACGAACGGTATGTTGTAACAACGATGGACATAAGATTTTTAAAGCATTTGCCTTCAACCATCTGCATTCATTGGCATGTAATCGAACGCATCCATATCAAGGATCGCACTTGCAATATCGTCTGTCCCCGAGAATTTACGGCTTCTTGGAGAATTGACAAAATTATTTTAATTTATTCAAATATAATGGACCTTAAACGATGTTCAATGAAAACAAATAATTAAAGCAAAGTAAACATAAGGGTAGAAGACAGTCGAAAGTGAGAAAAGCCAGGTAGGTGGCAGGTGCATGGTCACGGTAATTACTGTATAAACACTGCCACAGGCGATAACGGTCTTTTAGAGGCATAGGAAACCCTAATTACTGTATGTTCAAGTGCAAAGAAAATTTTACGTTTTAAAACCGATGTTTTAATGCATTAATAAATAAGCTTAGAAATATTTAAAAATATACATCCGAGTAACCGAGTACCGATTTTAGTATTCGATACTCGGCATTGCTACCCGGTTAACCGGGTACTCGTGTTTATATTGTTGTCATTTAACCATCTAAAAATTTGAAATAAATTCATATGTACAAGCAATTTTTATGCCCTGTAAATGAAGATTTTGGGGTACATAGTTTTTGCTTTGTCCGTTCTTCTGTCTGTCGATCTGTCTGTCTGTGTCATGGAACTCTTGAGAGTTTAATTTATTCTTTGTATAGCGTTAATATACATACATACTATCTTATGTTTTGTATGCCGTCATAATAGTATACCTTACCACGAGGTCATAAATAACCTTTTTGCCTACTGTTTAGTTTAGAGTTCTGATAAACACTAAACAGTACAGACGTATAGCGAAGTGTTTTTCATATCTTCGAGTTATCAACCCACAGTATTCTCGACAGTCTGTTTTTCTGTTTGTGTGTTTGTCCGCAAAAAAAATTTTATAATCAAATTTCTATTCACTGTGTCAACACATTTGACCTCTTTATCTCGAGCTTGGAGTTTGATCTAATTTTGCAAGAGTTCCTCCATTTTGAACCTTAGACACAACTTGAACAGTTGATGAAAGGGCTAACATATTTTACAAGTGTATCAAGTGTGACAAGACCTTTCCATGTTTATAAATATATTTTTGATCTTGACTTTTTATTTTGACCCACTTAAAAAAGTTACCTTTGAGACATCTTTTGCACAGATAGCACTAGGGTCTTCATATTTCACAGATGCATTCCTTGTATTAAATATTCCTTTTGAAATACCATTTTGTACTAATGACCTTAAACTTGGAGTTTGATATCTTTTGTAAAACTTCAACATTGGTCAAAACTTTTGAATAATTGGTGCTAGGGTTTCAATATTTTATATGTGTATTTCCCCTTATAAGGCCGTTTCTGGAGTACCTTCGATTTGACCCTTTGATCTTAACCTTGGAGATTAAACCCATTTGAAAAATAAAATAATCTGGACCATACCTACTCAATGAATAATGCTTAGAATTTCTTATTTTACGTGTATATTTATTGAGACAAAGTTTTTCTTGGAAGAACATTTTTTGATCTCTTGACCTTAGAGTTCGACTTGCATTTGAGAAAGCCTCGCCAAAATTAATGCTGCAATACAGGGGCATAGGTTTTTCACAAACACATCACGTTTCTTTCATTTTTTTACACTTTAATATAATTTGAGACAGACTGAAAGCATGTTTTTGTCTAAATTGTAACATGGAAGAAATGCAAACTTTCTTCTGCAAGTAAATTAGGGATGTGCGATTTTATCGGTATACCGGTATATCGCGATTATTTTTGTTGCTTGATACGTATTATGATACGGAGACCTAAATACTGGTATTTAGGTATATATAATAAAGTAATAAAGTCCAGAAATTATTCATATATTTGTTCAATATTTCAAATATCCATTACAGAAAGGCTAAAAAAAGTAGTAAAAGTTGAAAAGAATGGCATTTTATACCACCCAAACATAATTAATTTTATGTACAAAATGATTTTAAATCAGTAAAATATTTTTTTTTCTAGCATATTTTAAGAAAAATAATTTATTTTTATTTAAAATCATTGTAAAAATTGCTTGTAAAAATATCGTGATATTATCGTGATATTCTGGGAAAAAATCGTGATTATCACGATATGAAATTTTATCCCTAAAGTAAATAAAATAGTCAACATTGAATTTGTTCTCAACCAATCCACAGAAACAGAATAATGAAAAAAGGTTAAGAAAACCAACAGAACTAGTGATCGTTCTTTACAAAAAAATACACACACCTCAAATTTATGAACAGGAATAAAACCCATTTCATAAGTAAATATGGATGACAAATATGGCGTTTTACTGTTTTTGAACAAACTTTAATTGCACCTTATTCCACCTCTATTTCTTAGCATAACATCGCTCACAATTTACATTATACAGGAAAACAACAAAAATAGAAATAAAAAAATAAAATGTCATCATTTAACTTTGCATCAATGCTGAAAATGAAAAGACATTCTAAAAACTACATACATGTACCCCCGAGTCTTAGATTATGAGAATATACGAAAATGAGAAATCCAATCACTGAGTATATGTTCGGTGCTTTAAAACGTGAAAAATTTAAAAAGAAGGGATATTTTTAGTTTAGTGTGAAATACTTGTGTGTAATTAACACAAACTTGCAAGTTGGTATATATTTCATGAAGCGCTAAATGAATTATTTTTTAAAAATAATAATAACATTATCAAACTCAAAATCTGACCATTTATATCTTGTCTTGATCAATCTACACTCCACGGACTACATGTAGCTCCGACATATATTAGCGAGATAATTGAGCTTTACGCACCTTCACGTAGCCTATGCTTGGATTGTTGTCAACAACGAATATGACATATGGGGGTAGACAATTTGACAAGGTTGCATTTACCTTATGAAAATCTCTTCCTTTGTACCTGAGAAAATGTGACTCAATAGATATTGTTAAGAAAAAAAACTAAAAACTTTTCTTTTAAAAAGGTATGTGACTGGTAAATTGTGTATTTAAATTTTATATTACGGACAGTGCATTTTAATTTTTTTTTTATCCTTTTAAAGCGATTAGTATTATAATTTAACCTAAATTCGGTAAATCCTGCTATCACAATTTATAGGAACTGCATGTTAGTTTATTTTTGAAAGATTAACGAATTGCAATAATTATACAGCACCCTTCATGAACAATAAATATTTGACCTAATTATACTACTGGGCATAGACGGACGGGATCATTGTTGATTAAAGGGGTTGAGGGTTATTACCGACTGCAAGTTCAAGTTCAATATATTCACAGAAACCAATCAATGATACATGAGGTTATATGTACAATATATACAAAAAAAAAATCAACAAAAAACCAACAATTTACAAGATACACGTGCAATGACGGAAATATATTACAATTGTGATTGATTGATTGATTGATTGATTGATCGTTGTTTTACGTCCCATTCAAGAATATTTCATTCATATAGAGACGTCATCATATACCGTGAAGGCCTTCAAATTTGACCTTTACTCAGAACTAAGGGTTATTAGGCAGTGAGGGATCGTTATCGTGCCAACGCCTACCGTGACACAGGGCCTCTGTTTTTAAGGTCTCATCCGAAGGACCTGCAACTTTTACTTCAAAGTACCGAGCACATGGCGAAGGATCAGTTGCTACCAGTTTTTATATCGACTTAGGTCAGTCGCGGCCGAGATTTGAACTCACGACCTCCCGATCACGAAGGGAATGCACTACCGACTGAGCTACCGTGAACGGTCATTACAATTTTGAAGTAACAAAAATATAAATTATGGAGGACAGACTTGTTCATATACTTTATAAAGACAAAACATTTGCGAATCTCTCGATCGAGTTTGATTTTCCTTGCCAAAGTGTTAAGATGATTCAGGCATACCTTAATACATGAAAAAGCTTTTCTAAAAACACTGAATATATCTGTTAGTTGTACAGTTTTTGTAGCATTTTGATAGAAACAATAGGATAACTTCTATAACATCTGCATAATGTAACGATTGTTTTATTCTCTTTTTTCTCTCTGATTAAAAGATTATAATTAAAGCTCTGTTCCCGTGGGAACATTCTGTACTCAGTCTTTGATAATTTATTACAACGATTATAAATGATAACTTACTTTTATTTTCTTATAATTGGACACTGAAAATAATTAAATTAATTTTTAAAAATTGGAAAACATGAAAATTTTCATCGGCATCGTGATCCTCTTCTAAATGTCAACCGACATAAAACATCCGCAGACGAAAGATGCATGCAAAAGTTCCAATTAGCCAAAATTTTAAATATATAATTCATAATCATTAATTATTTTTGAAATTTTGTTAAGTTCCTATAGAAAGTGGAAACCGGTCCTTCGGATGAGACCGTATAAACCGAGGTCCCGTGTCGCAGTAGGTGCTGATACGTTAAAGATCCCTCACTGCTCAATGGCCCTGAGTGCCGAGTATAGGACAAAATTTGAAGCTTAAGACATACTTTGAAACAGTTACTTACAAGAAACATGTGTCTTTTGGGATGTTAGTAGGTATTTTAGTGAATCCTCTAGAATTACAGTACACAGTCATCCCTCTACAATAGGAATTCCTTTCACATATACAGGTATTAGGACAGGCTTCTGTCACAGGTCCGTACATCAGAGCACAGAGAACTAACGTCCACACAACCAGATTTATTTTTTTTAAAATCAAGGTGTCTCTCATCAATCATTTAACACTAAGCAAACCTTTATTTCATTATGAGAACAATTATTTCCGTTTTACTTTAATGGGAAAACATTTCAGTGATGTCGACTGCTTGCCGGAATGGGATGCTTTTATCATGTGTATTTTTATTTCATTTTAGATAATCATTAGATAAATAGATAGAAACCAACTTACGTAATAAAAATGACAAATATTGTTTCTTTGCAATCTAAATTAATTTAATGAACAAATAACATTTCTAGTATTTGTTTAATCTGATTATTGTATTTTTTCTCCAGGTCGGAATATTGTCTTTTTATAATTTCTTTATCTATCGCACAAGAGAAAATGAATTCTATGAAGAAAAAATATATATCAAGGCTATTTATCTTCATCCCCAATAATGATACTCACTTTGAAGGGTCGATAATAAATGAAGCAGAACAATTTTCAAAATTAACAATAACCCCCAAAAGCTTCTCTCTCTCTCTCTCTCTCTCTCTCTCTCTCTCTCTCTCTCTCTCTCTCTCTCTCTCTCTCTCTCTTAAGAGAGAGAGAGAAAAAAAGGAAATGTTATTCTTTCTTTTGATTTTTTTATATGTTGAGGATAATTTTTCACATTTACAACGGGTTTCACCCGGCAAAGTGCTTGTAAACATTAAACGAGTAAGATTTTATCATATCATTTAAATGGCTATTAATTGTACCGAAATAATGCAAAATTTAATAAATAGTACAGATTATTAATAATAATAAAACAAAAATACTTCTTTTTTTTTACTTTTCGACACCGATCTCGATTCAAATTGTGATGATCAGAGATAACTCTCGTAATAAGGAGCTCTCCAGTAGAGAGAAGATTCGTTGAGTCATAGCAAATGAGAATCAAGTATGATAAATAGGAGAGTATTAAAGCGATGTCTTCTAAGTGCAGTAACACATTCTGTCGGCATTCGCAGTTAGTCAGTAAAAGAGTCAGAAGCTGCTGAGGAAAACTTAGGGTAAAGTGAGACAGGGATTAGAAGTGACTAAACAAGTCTTTCCTTCCCTATCTTGCATTAAGTTAGGCTTTAACTAAATAAAGTAAAACTTTGCTAATTATAAATAAGTAAGCCAGCATTGAGACATAGTTGAGACACATAGAGCTAGATTAAGATTTTTATTATTACACGTCACATTTAATGGTGGCAGCGTTGGTGGGAAACATAACCAAACACTGAGAAATTTTGAAAAAAGTCTTCAACTGAACCGAATTGAGAAATTTTGAGACAGTGGTGAATGAGAGTAACATAGAAGATTGGGACAGCTCTGAGACGAAAAAGAAAAATCATGTCGAGTGAAGATAAATCATCGTTTGAGAGAACCATTGCAGAACTGGATTCCCAGATAACCAAATTTGAACTTGAAAGTGAGAATACTATAAATCTACTTTTATTCGCGGCGACTTTATTTCGCGATTTACCGAGGGTAAACTAACTCGCGATGATTTATTTTCGCGATCAAGCTTTTATGGAACTGTTTTTAATAGAAAAAGAGACTTTAAGGACCCGTTCGCGGCGAGAAATATTCGCAATGACGAAGCTCTCGCTAACATCGCGAAAATTTCTCGCATGCGAATAAAAGTTGGTTTACAGTATTGAAACGTCCGGGTCTGGTCCATTCTACGCCCAAACCAAGTGAGCAGAACACCACAGACTCAGGATTTCATGATCAGATAAAAAGACTCTTTGAACTCAGAATTGATAAACATCCAATTCCTTTGTACGATGATGAAGAAAATGAAACAAAAGAATAGAAAATTTTTGAAACACCTGCTGCTAAACCAAAGTCGAAAGCGGAGAAAACTCGTGATGAGAAGCTTGATTTGAGACCATATTTACGGAGAGAAATTGAGCAAACACCTACTCGGGAAGAAAAAAGTGAGCACAGATATCGATGGAAAATGGATTCAGATGAGTATGAGCCAGGGATAACTTATCAGAAGAGACCGACAGGGCATGTAAAAAAAGAAAATAAAGCGCAAGACGAGCCAGGATATCGTTCAAGAGCAGGGCGTAAATTTGAGACAACAGATCAATTAGGATCTAAACAACCAATGTTTGGTTGAAGTAGACCAAATATAAAACCTGCAACATACGATGGAACCAGCTCATGGCAGGATTATAAATCTCACTTTGATGCTTGTGCAATGCTTGGAAATTGGAGCAAACTTGAGAAAGGACTTTACCTTGCTGTTTCATTGCAAGGACAAGCACAGGGAGTGCTTGGTAATTTGTCCGGTGATGCTCTAAATGATTATGATGAGCTTGTTGGAGCGTTGAGCGAGCGATTTGGGCCCTCGAATCAGACAGAGCTCTACCGAGCACAGTTAAGGGAACGCAAAAAGAAAGCAACAGAAAACCTTTCAGAACTGGGACAAAGTATAGTAAGACTAACAAACTTAGCATATCCAACGGCACCAACTGATGTCAAGAAGACGCTTGCTCAGGAGCAATTCCTTGATGCTCTTTTCGACTCGGATATGAGACTTCGTATAAAGCAAGCTAGACCAAGAGACTTGAACGAAGCCATTAGACATGCGATAGAACTAGAAGCCTATAATAAGGCGGAGCAAAGACAGATTGAAAATAAAGGTTTCTACAGACCAATAGGTAACAATGAGACACACAAGGATATATCTGAACTAAGCAGGCTCATTGAAAACATGGGAAAGGCAATGAATGATATGAGACAAGAAATAAAATCCATGAAGGAGAACAAGTCTCAGCAAAGGAGCTACACAAACCAAAAAGTCCAAAAACCTTTCCAAAACAATTTGAAAGAAAGAGCAACCTGTCATAACTGTGGACGGAAGGGTCCATTGCAAAGAGAGTGCAAGACTTCAAGAAGAAACAAAGATGGATATGCTCAGAAGAACAAAACTCAGACCAAGCCAAATGAGCACCAACAATCATCCAAACAGTTTGTTTCTAAAAATCCTCGGAAGCGAGACAAGAAGTTAAAAAAAGAAGAAAAGTTGTTATATTTTTTTTATCATGTGGGACACATGAAGATTGAGGCGTGGGTAATGTGATGATCAGAGATAACTCTCGTAGGTAATTAGGAGCATTCCAGTAGAGAGAAGATTCGTTTAGTCATAGCCAATGAGAATCAAGTATGATAAATAGGAGAGTATAAAAAGTGATGTCAGTGCAGTAACACATTCTGTCGGCATTTGCAGTTAGTCAGTATAAGAGTCAGAAGCTGCTGAGGAAAACTTAGGGTAAAGTGAGACAGGGATTAGACGTGACTGAACAAGTCTTTCCTTCCCTATCTTGCATTAAGTTAGGCTTTAACTAAAATAAAGTAAAACTTTCCTAATTATAAATAAGTAAGCCAGCAGTGAGACATAGTTGAGACACATAGAGCTAGATTAAGATTTTTATTATTACACGTCACAAAATGACGACTCTTGCGGTTTTTACATGTGGGACTTAATCCACAAACAAATACATACATCTGCGATTGAGTTAATATATATGAGCAATTCAAGAAAAATGCTTCATTAGTGGAATTTTTTTTTACATATTCCTAAAACTACTTTCAAGAAATAATTAACTAGAAACAAAGAGAAAATATTATAATTGCCATGTGTCTTTTTTGTGCAAGCATACATTTTATATTCAACAGTCACATACTGGTCCAAAATATTTAGAATGTAACCAATACTATATTAACATTTCTTTTACTACACGTTCCAGGTTTACGTGATGAAAATAGAGTTTAATATCCAGAAAATAATAATTATCAAGTTAATTAGTGTGAAAACTGTCTACAGGAAGCATGTGGTATTATGTGTTATGCACAGAGATCAAGTGGTTGTTAAATGTCAATTGAATGTTATTAAAACGTGCTAATTAAATTAACGGAGTGACAAGACCATTAAAAATTTCATTTTAATGTACCAACCAACTATACGACCGGCTAATTTGTGTTCTCGCTCATTTTCTTGCAAAAAAACTTTAAAGTTTTACAAATTTGTAGCAAACGTATATAATTTCATTAAGTTATATAACGACAGATAATTTTTTCAGAATCACAATGTAATCAACAATTCAAAAATAAAAACTTTTTTATCCGCATTTTCAACTTTTCATTGACAATAAATATTCATGTAAACATTGTCATAATTTACCTAAATTGTCAACTTTTTTCAATTTAACTTTATATTAACTCTTAATTTAATTTAGTATTGATTAGATATTAATTAATCCTTTAAAATTTAAATAAATTTTCAACATTTATATATTGAAAATACTTTTTGCTTGTTTGTAGTTTGATACTGTAGACGTAATAAGCTTTTACAATCCAATTGTGAGATCAGTGCCTTAAAGCGGAGTGACAAGACCATCAAAAATTTCATTTTAATGTACGAACCAACTATACGACCAGCTAATTTGTACGTTTTAGACAGATATTGTCAAACAATTTTTTTTCGTCTGGTCGGATGAACATCACAATGTACATGTACATATTAAAAATGTTAAGGAATATTTTACATTTAATGTTTTATATGAATGTACAATATGCATGCATTTGTATTGGAATTGTTCTTACTGTGAATATACTGATTTCATAGAAAAGAAACAAAATTTAGACTACATGTATAATGCCCGTAAAATGTTTGTCATGAAATAATGTTATGTTATCTTGAAAGGTTCCATGCTAATGTATATTTCTTTAAGTACAATTCTATTATAATATTTAGTACTACGAGGGTTGTCCCGTAAAATCGTGGACAAGTTGTCTAGTGTAAAAAAATAAACATCACAGCGTTCTGAAATTCTCACTATTATTTAGTACATATTTTAGTAATATACACAGCAAATTTCAGATAAATATATGCATAAATAAACAAATTATGTGATTTTATGCCATGTATTGTAGATCACCTTGGATTATAACGTAAAGTGTCTAAAACAATTCATGTTTTATGTTTGGATGAGTCCAACTTAAATATAGGAATTTCATTGGTTCTTTAGTCTTATAAACAGTCGAAGAACCAATAATCTTCTGTATATTTCTTTCTTCACCATCATTCAAATAATAGAAAATCTCATATCGGCGGTCTAAACAGCGTTCCGTATGTTTTGTACTAATATTTATTTGTATACTATGATATGGTGATATTTTTATAATCTTTTTTCTTCTATTGTCATTTAAAGTAAAGGTGTCAACAACATCGATTATGCTCTCCGGTGCGCCGTAACGTCATAAAACTTCTCCATTTTTCGTGTGTTGTGTTTACCACTTTCCCATTTTGAATGCTCGAAAAACTGCCAACAATTAACCAAATGCCTTAAATTTTTTTACAAAGACTACAAAATTAATTGTGGAATTGAATTAGAATAATTTTAATCCAAATCTTTTGTATTTAAAACTTTTATTTTGAATTCAAACTTGTGTATTCTTTAATAAAATCTTGGTTTTTTGTCAGTGCGCCGTAGGACAATACCCCGTGCACATTCAAGCATAACAAAATCTTTATTTTTACCTATATTTTATCCAAAAAATTATCATGCACTTAAATATGATAAATAATCATTTACTGAAATTTTCAGCTTAGTGCGCCCATTACTCTTTGAGAAAACGCTTTGTCCACGATTTTACGGGACAACCCTCGTATTTGATTGTAATATTTGAATTCAGTAAGGAAAAACTGAAAATTGACTTATTATAATTTTGGACTCACTAAACAATTTTGTAAAAATCTGAAGCAGTTTATATAGGGTTCTTTGGTCTTTATTATTTCTTGTTTTATCTGTCTAAGAATATGATTCATTTGAAAACAGAATAGAAACGTTGGTATAGAGCTAATATTTATGGTATCTGATCCTTTAAAATATACTTCAATGGGGTGTATACTCTATCACTAAAGAATACAACCTGTTTATTATGTCTCAATCTACGCATTGTATGATATGCATATAGTGTGTTTTCAAATGAACACTGGAAACTTCATTTTTGACTTTAAAATAAAATAAACGTGCTGATTAAATGACCTCCGTCATTTTTAAGAACTACTGAAACAAAAGTAAGAAATTCATTGTTATTCCTGGGATTGATTTGAGATACTATAATCTTTCTTAATCTTAATTCTCCGTTACATTTTGTAAAAATGTAAATTTGACAGAAAAGGGTAAATCTTTTGCAAAAAAAAAAAAAAAAAACAACAACAAACAAACAAACAAACAAAGGAAGCTTTCTCATGACAGAACAAACCGTTATTTATATGGTAAGTTGCTATTTCTTGGATTGCTAAATTTTTATCTTTTTCTGATTTATTTCTGGTACATGTATTTAGAAGACAACCAAAGATACTGGGAACAGTGAGTTCATAAAACAATATTTACATTCGCTGTGTTTTTCTACTAAGCAAACTGTGAAACTGATTTGAATACCATTTTCGTGTATACTCACGCGTAGAAATATACACGGAGAAACGTGCGTTACCGTGACGTCACAATGAGGCTACAGCGACGTTAGTAAAAGTATAACAATATAGGACAGCGAGAAATTCAAATATTCAGTAAATGTTCGGTGCTTCCAAACATGTTAAATGTAAATATAAGGAATGTTTTTAAGTTTAGAGTGAATTATAGGTGTGAGAATCACACAGACTTGCACGTAGGCATATTTTTCATGAAGCGCTAGAGCTAGTGCATATGAATAACATCATTCAATGATAGTAAGAGTCATTAAAATCTAATTTCATTTGAACTGGGCTCCCCTCCCGTAAGTGCGTAAAGGCCTCTTCACTACTGTTCAGTACGCCGGAAATGTAAGTTCTTGCTTTTGCTAAACAAAGAAATTTTACATATAGTCTATCATCTCATAAAAACGACCCTGTCCTATGTACAAATGCCCTATTTGAAGATGTTTTGACGTAAACATTGCATTCTGCTAATTAAGGTTTTCAATCCTCTTTTGAAGACCTTGTTATCTTTGGATATTAGAGAAAAATTAATAATTTTATTATACACCAATAACATCAGTCAAAAACAATTTTCTTCTAGACTCGACCTTGTAGACTTTGTGTGAGATATGGGGGGAGGGGAGGAGGGGTCTACGAATATCAATTTCTTCCAATCGTACAGCTGAAGGTTCAGTTAGGAGTAACATACGCTACTGCTTGCAATAGCAGATTTTCTTGTTGATTTTTGTTTTATTTAATTACTTACAATGTCTGTAACTTCGTCAAACCGTGGAAGATATTATTCCCGAGTTCAGTGATTTCATTCCCCCAAAGGTTTCTGAAATATATTCCATGAATTTATGTCAAGTAATTTATCTATCTTGTTATCTTTTTTTATTTTTTATTCTTTAGTCTAAATATTAAGAGACGAAGCTTTATTATACATTAGTCATGAAAGACAGGAATATATGTATAAATTAAAAAGGGAAATTGCTCCAATTCCAGCGATTGAGAATTATACCTCCAAGGTGAAAAATGTCTTTTCAAGCCTTTTTTTAATATTTAATAGTAAATAACTCTCATATATTCTAAATAGTAAACAACTTTCCAAAAACAGTTGATGATATGGACCATCAAATGGGCACATGTATAATACACTAGACAAAATTGCTCACCCACCACTTGAGAGCAAATCTAATTAAAATTAGATGTTAGAACCGCTCGCATACTCACTACACTAACTGTAGCGAGTATGCGAGCAGATCTAACATTTAATTTTAAAGAGATTGCCTCACTGTTATATGTCTGTAAGTGCAGAGTGTATGACAAAATTTGCAGCTATCCACTGGCAAGAGGTCCGTCTCCATAAGAGCGAAAAAGTTTCGAGAAGGACGTTAATCAACATACGAACAAACTAACAAACTCATGAAAACTGATTTCCGGAGATATCCTATTTCATGTTTTCTTTCATAAACATTCTTCAATCAGTTTCAAACATTTAGTAATGAAAAACAAATATCGTAATTTATCAAACACATGCACATTAAACTCGTGTAACTTCTACATGTACATTTAGCTATGTTAAATAAACAAGTCTGAAACATCTCATCTTTTATGTTACGAAATAGAATTTCATGGAATAGAATTTTTAAAATTCGACTTAAAATATCATCGGTGTATTAAGATGCCATGGAGTACTTTTAGTAAGTATCCCATGTCGACCGGTTAAAGAGACTTGATTTATTGATTATCTGTTGTTTTCAGCCGCAGTAATATTTCTGCAATATTACGGCGGACGAAGAGTTGAGTTAGATAGTACGTGTATATATGTGTATCATAGAATTAAGTAGCCGTTTGGTAGCAATGGCTTTTAATAGTAAAACATCCAAATACATGTATGAAAGAGGTATGTCAGACTCTGTTTTGCCTTATTTTAAGTTTAGTGGGAATATGATCAACGAAAATGTATGATTAAAATAACTATTTCAAATTGACAACACATCAATATCTATGTAAATTGAATGTCACCGCAAGGATTTTTTTTATGTAGACAATTTGAAATATATTCGACTTCAAAGAAAAATCTTCGATATAGTTCTGCTGATTAAAAAACATCATTAGTGCACATTGAAATTCCCAACAGATTGCAGGAAAATTTTGCCTCCAAACATCTAAGATATTGTCACGAAGAAACTAGGGCATCTCTTATAATTATTTTAATAAACAGAATGATCTTTTCATGAATAAATGTAATTTTGTATAAAATCAATCACAAGATTTGAAAATTTTTGACTTTCATTTTTATGACAAAAACAAGTATTTTCAATTTATTCAATAGTAAGGATTAGTTTTATATAGTTTTCATTCCTGTTAAGCTTAAATGCCTTAAATTTTGTAACAATTTTGTAATTTTAATTTTTTTTATTTCCAATAATTCTTAAGCATCCACATATTAGATTTGCAACATTCTTCTATTCTACTGTTGCATAGTACTGCTCAAATCTATCAAATGCTATTTCCTGAGGAATAAAAAAGAAGCTTGGGAGAACAAGCAATAGATTCGGCCACCTATCTTTGAAAGGACTGTATGACGTTTTTTGGATGGCAATGTGGGCACGGTGATTAAAATTCAATTTGATTTCTGGGAATATTAGAAAGGCAGCACTGTTAATGTGTACCATGACGAAATCAGCGGAATTGAGACGTTCAAAATAGATTCCTCTAAAAACTGAATTTGTTGGTAAAGCTGTTACATTATCATAAAGCTCTAAAGCAAATTTAATCTAGATGTGTTTGTGAAACACTGATGCCCCAGTAGTGCAGTTTATGGTGAGGATTGAAGTTTCTCAAATACATGTCAAACTTTATGGCCAAGAGATCAAAAATGTTTTACCTTAACAAAGGACTTGTGTCAATGAATACATATATGAAATATAAGAGCCCGAGTGCTAACCTTTAAAAAAGTTGTGACAAAGATTAAAGCTTTTTGAAAGTAGGTAAAACTCCAAGGTCAAGGTCAAAAGATTAAAAAATACTCAGGGGAATTGTTCAAAAGTTATGGCCAAGTTTAAAGTTTTTCAAAAATAAGTCAACTTCCAAGGTCAAGATCAAAATGGTATGTATCCAAGAAAAGGTCTTATCACAAGAAATACTCCTGTAAAATATGAAAGCCTTTGTCAACAGTGTTCAAAAGTTAAGACCAAGGCTAAAGTTTTTAAAAAGTGGGTCAAACTCTAAAGTCAAGACCAAAAGATAAAAAAATATCTATACCCTTCTCTAGCATTATCTGTTCAAATGTCATGGTCAAGGTTAAAGTTTGCTCATTTTTTTCAAAAGACGGACAAACTCCAAGGTCAAAGAGCTAAGCACGACACAAGACCTAAATGGTTAACTCAGGAAATTCTGCAAGCTCAACACATGCGTGATAACCTCCATAAAAAAACGTTAAGGCTTTGAAAATTTTAAAATATGGCGCAATAAAGTTACATCTCTAATTGATAACACCAAGATTAGTTATGATTAGTTATTATAAAACAACTTTAGAACAAAACAAAAATCCAAAACAAATGTGGGATGCATTAAACAATTTAGATTCTAAATTTCGTAATTATATTCCAGCTGCACTTGCTAAAAATAGTTAAATCACTGAAGATACACTAGAAATAGTAGAAATGTTTAATTCTCATTTTTCAAATATTTCTGCAGAACTTTTTTTTCAGGTATAAGTAAGAAGGTAAATGAATGTACAGATCTTTTAGAATTTGTTAAGTCTAAATTTGGTGCATACAAGTTTTCTATCCCACCTCATAAATCATGTCAAAGTACTAACTTTTCTCAATAAACCAGATATTAGTAAATCTTCATGTGTTAGTACCATCGGACCACGTCTATTGACACTTACATCACAATGATACATAAACCTCTGACCCATACTGTAAATACTAGCATCATATCTGGCATTTTCCCCGAGAGTATTAAACTTGCAAAAGTCACCCCAGTCTATAAAAAAGGAAACAGATTAGATCCAAATAACTATAGACCTATTTCTATTTAACCAACATTATCAAAGATTATTTTAATAGCATGTAGCAAAATATATATGATCTCTTTTCTCGAATTTTGATCTTATTGTAGACGTTCAATCAGGCTTTAGAGAACTACATTCTTGCCAAACAGCCCTTGCAAAATTTACAGATGAATGGTTAAATGAATGGACCAAGGTAAACTTGTTAGTACATTTTATTTTGATTTGAGTAAAGCTTTTGACCCTCAACCATGATCATATTCTACTTAAAAAGCTACAATGTTATAATTTTGATGCAATAACTTTACAAGGGTTCAGATCATACCTCTTCTGTTTTTATTTTACATTAATGATCTTCCTTTACATGTATGTATTTCAAAATCCAAATCAGATCTATTTGCAGATGATGCAACTTTACATGCATCCAGCAAAAATTCTCATACTTTTGTAGATGCATTATCAACAGATATAGCTTTTATAGAGAAATGGTGTTCTCAAAATCAAATAGTTCCAAATGCTACAAATTAAAACGAAGTGCATGTTAGTTGGTACGCATCAAAAGAAATCAAATTTTTCTGAGCATGAATTCAATCTATTTGTATATAAATAAAACTTGATATTTTATCAAATGAAAAAAAATTCTGGGAGTTTATTTAGATAATTCTTTACAATACAATGTACATATTGACCATGTTTGTAAAACACTGTCACGATAAAATTCTGCCCTCCGTAGAATTAAAAAGTTTCTTCCTATTCAAACACGCAAGCTGTTTTATAATGCATATATTATGCATTCAATTGATATCACTCGAATACGGAGAGAGTTTATAAACTTCAAAAACGTGCTGCAAGTTGTATTTTAGATGCTCCTCCTGACGCGCTCTCACAACATCTCTCCGAGAAACTAGATTGGCTCACAGTGTATGAGCAACTTATTTTAAATAATTATGTTTTGTTATATGTATCATTGTTTAACTCTTACCATACTTATTCAAATAGTATGTTTGACTTCCAGTGTAATAATTAATACAATTTTCGATCTGAATCTAATTTAGAATTATGTGTACTAGCTCATAAATGAAACTCGTTGAGAACTTCTTTCAATAATCTGGTGCTATCTTATGGAATTTACCTGTACATATAAAAATGTCTCAAACACACAATGCTTCCAAGCACCATGTCAAAAAAAAAAATTGTAAAACAATGTCGAAATTACTTATGATTACATGTATTTATTGAATGGGTATATTGGTATATGTATATATTATTGAGTTTTGTCTATAGAAGGTCCCGGGGAAGAATAGTGCTTGTACTAGTCGGGATACCTTCTTTAAATAAAGGATTATCATTATTATTATTTTCATAAAGTCAAGAGGTAAATTAAAAAGGTAAAAAGAAAGATCTTGTCATAAAGAATGCACATGTAAAATCTGAAAGCCAAAGCCCCAATAATTCAAAAGTTATGGGCGAGGTTAAAGTTTTTGCGGACAAACAGACAGACAGACGCACAATGTAAAAACTACATACCTCCCAAATCTTCGATTCTGGGTGTTTGAAAATAGATAGTATACCTCATTTTGTTTCCATTTTAGTTTGGTCACTTTGATTTGATAGACACGTGATAAGTGCATATAATGTGTACTGCATGGAGGCCATTGACAAACTTCAATATCGCAAAGGCAAATCCTAATTTTAATTTTAAAAAAAATAGCGATAAATTGTTTCTACAGATATTGATTTTTTTAAAGTACTGCTGTTTTGAGTAAAATTCGTACACAAAAATTGTAAAAAGTGTATACAAAAAAACCGTAGAATTAATCCAATACATATTCTCGATAATTATAAAATAATTTTGTACCTCTATTGAGAATTCTCAAATTTGATAGGCTTGCAAGAAGACTTTAAAACTCATTATTGACTTCAATAAGTACAATTAACAGAAATAATGACCTATGAATCATTGCTTGTAAGATATAATGACTCGGCCGTTATATAAAAAGTTAAATATTGACCCCTTAATCAAATTTATTTATATATTGAAATATTGATTATATGCGAAAAAAAGTATGTTATGAAATGTGCATTGTCTGTTTTACTTTACGATAAAAAAAAAACGAAATTATCTATATGTCATAAAACTCATCGTTAACTTATTTGAAAAAAAATGTGTTATTCATTTTTTGTAGAATGCAGTCTCGACCCTTCTTTAAAGTAAAATTCTTTGCCAGATTTTCATTGTGAACAGAAAAGTTAACCTTACTGTCAACCAAGTGTGGTTTTAATCAGTAAATTTTGATGCAAAAACTTCACATTGGCGAATCCCGATGAGAGAAAGAATACTCCGACATCGAATATTAAGCATTCAGTGTATATTTATTTTCATTATATCGGTATAATAAAATAATTAATTGATTACCCCTTGTTAGTTTAACATGGTGAAAAAAGGCCCGCTCGCTGACTTGACTTGACCGAGGCCGCAACACCTCGTTCAGGTCAGGTTAGGTGACCTTTTGGGCTAGGTCTCCGATTCTTATAATTATTATTATATAAGCAGAGTAAACATGGGCCTCTTAATCAGATAATTGATCGATATGCCATGGAGAAGTGACTTACGCTGTTTCAGATAAAAAATATTTACTTACAGTGTCTGTAAATTTGGCAAACCATGAAAGGCATTGCTCTGAATTACGCTTATATTGTTGGAATGTAACCACCTAAAACAGGTTTTTTAAAAAAAATCATACATGTATAAGTACTTTTGTTTCTTTCTACTTTAATTTCATACAAGTATCTATTCTACAGACATTCAGTTTATTTCTATCAAAATGAAATTTAAAAAAATTAAAATTGAAAAATAGTACATGTAATAAAATGATTCCTAAGCCTTTGCAGATATTTATTTCCGTTTATTTATATACTTTGAATTTAATATCATACAAGACAAGCTGGAAATCATGTTTCAGTTTTATTTATAACGTAGAAAAAGCTGAATGTATGTAAGTTCGAGTTGAATTCACTGTTTAATGCGTCATCAATCAACAGAATACTGAAAAAGGTGTACATAATGAACATTGATCGTTATTTTGAAAAAAAAAAAAAAAAACACTTTAAATTTCTTGACAGGAAAAACCCATTTCTAACGGAAAAAAATGGATGGCCAATCAAAACAAATGGCAACATGAAAGCAGGAGCGTGGCTGCTTCCATGTTATCAATAACGTTTTAGGATTATTTTTTTTTTAATTCATAAGAGAATATATATCAATCACTCATTATACAATCACTGCCCTCATTTTTAATGAATAAATATCTGTGCATGTACAGCAAATCAATGAAAGAGTAATAAATTAACAATGATAGCTTTTATTCATATTTTGGCTCAAAATATCCCAGTGAACTTGAAATAAAAGGTAATACAGAATCTGTCACATCTGTATCATATTTGGATGTTTTACTGACTATAGACAATAAGTGCCAAATAAGAACTAAATTGTACGACAAAAGAAATGATAAATTTCCATATTTATGTAGTAATATCACCTGCATATAGTGTTAACATTTCCCAAATTATATGATATTCAAGAGCATGTTACGAATACGATCGATTATTATACTGAGGCAGGATACTGACAAATAAGTTGATGATGTTACCGTTATTTCATCAACCCCGCTTACAACTCAGTATTTTATAAATTTCATTGTCGTTATAATGACCTTGCTAGCAAATATAATCATTGGGTCATAATAATGACCTATGAATCATTGCTCGTGGGATATAATAACCCGGTCGTTATATAAAACGTTAAATAGTGACCTCTTAATCAAGTTTATTTATATATTGAAATAATGATTATATGTAAAAAGTATGTTAGGAAATGTGCATAGTCTGTTCTACTTTACGATACAAAATACGAAATTATCTACATTGTATATATTAGAAAACTCATCGTTAAATCATTTGAAAAAAATGCGTTATTCATTTTTTAGAGAATGCAGTGTCGACCCTTCTTTAATGTGAAATTCTACGCCAGATTTTCATTGTGAACAGAATAGTAATCTTCATTATAACAATGTTACTGTCAACCAAGTGTGGCTTTAATCAGTAAATTTTGATGCAAAAACTTCACATTGGCGAATCCCGATTAGAGAAAGAATACTCCGACATCGAATATTATGCACTCAGTGTATATTTATTTTCATTATATCGGTATAATAAAATGATTAATTGATTACCCCTTGTGAGTTTAACATGGTGAAAAAAGGCCCGCTCGCTGACTTGACTTGACCGAGGCCACAACGCCTCGTTCGGGTCAGGTCAGGTGACTTTTTGGGCTAGGTCTCCGGTCCTTATAATTATTTTTATATAAACATGAAAGAATGACTTACTCAGTTTCAGATAATGAATATTTATTTACAGTGTCTGTAAATTTGGCAAACCATGAAAGGCATTGCTCTGAATTACGGTTATATTGTTGGAATATAACCACCTCAAACAGATTTTTGAAAAAAAAATCATATAAGTGCTTTTGTTTTTTCTAATTTAAATTCATACAAGTATCTATTTTACAGACATTCAGTTTATTTCTATCAAAATGAAATTTGCGCAGGTATGTTAAGGTTACAACCAAATATTGACTTGCCTAAATAATATGACGTGATAGTAAGCTATATGACGTGAAGTTTAGAGATAACTATTTTTAAAAATCGACATCTCAGATTGATTTGAGGTCGTAACAAGAGGCCTATGAGCCACATTGCTCACCTGAGCAGAACTTAGTTTATTAGTTTATTATTGATATTATTTATAGTTTATTTAGTTTATTATTGAAAAGTTTAAACCCAAAAGTAGTCCCAACCATTCCTTAAAGGTGAGAGAGTATGATTTGCACAAACTTGAATCTACACTACCCGAGAATGCTTCCATATAAATACATGTATGACCAATCATGGCTTTGCTATTCTACAATGTAGAGAAGATTCTAAAAAAAAAAATCCTATATCTTTCTATGTAAAAGTTTTGTTGGCCATTGTGACCCCGCCCTACCCCCGGGGAGTCATGATTTGAACAAACTTGAATCTACACTACCTGGGGATGCTTCATATAAATGACCAATCATGGCTTTGTTATTCTTGAGAAGAAGATTTTTAAAGAATTGTCCTTTATATTTCTATGAAAAACTTTGGTCGGCCATTGTGGTCCCGTCCTACCCCGGAGGTCATGATTTGAACAAACTTGAATCTACACTGCCTGAGGATGCGTCCATTTAAATATGACCAACCATGGCTTTGTCATTTTTGAGAAGATTTTAAAGAATGTTCCTATATATTTTTTATGTAAAACTTTAGTCGGCCATTGTGACCCCGCCCAACCCCCGGGGGTTATGATTTGCACAAACTTGAATCTACACTACCTGAGGATGCTTTCATATAAATATGACCAATCATGGCTTTGTTATTCTTGAAAAGAAGATTTTTTAAAGAATATTCCTATATATTTCTATGTAAAATTTTGATCGGCCATTGTGGCCCCGCCCTACCCCTGGGGGTCAAGATTTGAACAAACTTGAGTCTACACAATCTGAGGATGCTTCCATATAAGTTTCATCTTTATTGGCACAGTGGTTCTTGAGAAGAAGATTTTTAAAGAATTTTCCTATATAATTTTATGTAAAACTTTGATAGGCCATTGTGCCCCCACCTTACCCCCGGGGGTCATGATTTGAATAAATTTGAATCTACACTACCTGAGGATGATTCCACATGAGTTATATCTTTCATGGCCAAGTGGGTCTTGTGAAGAAGATTTTTTTAAAATGCCATTAATTTTTCACTAATTTATAATTATCTCCCCTTTGAAGAGGGCTTGGCCCTTCATTTGAACAAATTTGAATCCCCTTAACCCAAGAATACTTTGTGGCAAGTTTGGCTGAAATTGGCCCAGTGGCTCTTGAGAAGAAGAAGAAAATGTGAAAAGTTAACGACAACAACGACGACAACGACAGACGACGGGCAAATTTTGAATAGAAAAGCTCACTTGAGCCTTCGGCTCAGGTGAGCTGAAAATGAATCAAAATATGCTGAGGCATAATATAAACGGAGTTTTGGTGTTTCTGGATCTCTGTTTTATCACAGGGGTTACATACCAAACCCGTGATATCATAACTGTTGATCATGCAGTAGCAGAGTGAAATTGAAATGTAACGAAAATTCATGTAAACAAACACAAGAAATCGGAGTTTAAAAGCATTTAGAATGAATGTCATGTGTGATTCATGTGGGAATAAAGCTTATAAATAAGGTATGTTAATATTATTTTACAATTTCTTCGTAAAATAAAAGCAGATAAGGTGTTTACTTGCCGATAGGCCTTGACTCTGTCGTTCGTAACCAAAAAATGCAAAAGTTCAACACTACGCCGCATACTTTGAAACTTAATTTTTGTTTCTATCTAAAATTCTTATTCTATTGTTTTTGAATGAAAAGTGCTGCTAGAATCGTATGGTTTACGAGAATTGATGCATTTTTTTTTTCGATGTTTTGAACAAAATGTAAAAGTTTTGGGAATGTTTTGTCCGAAAATGTTGAATAATTATTTCTGTGATAGGACAGTAGGATTCCAGCAGCACTTTTCATAGTACAGAGATGTTTTTATATAACTATTATAACAAATTGAAATTAAGTATCCCCAGGGTAGTGTTGAACTTTTCAATTTTTCATTAAGGCATATTTCTAATTATAGACGTCACGTGGTGACGTCGTTGTGAAGTGCTTCCTGTAGTATAAGTCCCATTGAAGTTTATAGAATGCATAATGACAGCAAAAATATTATCCATGGCTTTTCCAATTTATTTGTGCTACATATTATAAAAAAAGTGTTAATTCGCCGAATTCTGATCCGTGTGCTGCCTTAACAAACCCGCGTGATAAGAAAATTAAAATTGGAAAATAGTACATGTAATCAAGTTATTTCTTAGCTATTGCATATATTTATTTCTGTCTATTTATATACTTTGAATTTAAAATCATACAAGACAAGCTGGAAAGCATGTTTCAGTTTTATTTATATGATAGAAAAAACTGAATTTATTTAAGTACAGAATGAATTCAATGTTTATTGTGTCATCAATCAACAGAATAATGAACTAGAGCCGAGCTCGTTGCAAAGCAACGAATAGGTCTTCCGTTAGAGCTACGGATAAGAAGACGTAACCTTGAGTCTAGGTCAAAAGCCGCATTCTTAAGTTGTACAAGTGAAAATTTAAACCTTGTAAGAGAAGCAACTTGCAATGTTTAGCTAGGAAAAAAAAACTGTAAAGGAATTTATGTGACCTTGAACTCTCCAAATGACCTTGATCTAAGCAATGACTAACTCTCGTTATAAAAATATTATCCATGTGTCACCGTCTGGAAAATTTTAAACATTTTATTTAGATATTCTTTCTGTCCATGCATCCAACCAAAAACATCTTATCCTTGGTGACTTTGGACTTGAGTCAAGGTCACATACCACCCTGCATTATATCAGCAATGTTTCACTAGTAGAAAAATGGTAGCGAATTTACAGTTTCACTGTCACTAACCTTGACTCGTCCAAATGACTGGATATGTTCAGCCATGTGTTTTTTTTTTCTGACCATAATCGAGGCAAAATAATTCATTGGGTTCAACACAATGTCGAGACTATAGCTCTACTTGTTTGTACTTATAAAAAAGGAAGAGAAAACTGAAGCCATTGCCATCAGACGGCGGACACTTTACTATGGCATAAGCTCTTCCGAGGAAAAAATGAGTTTTGAGATTATCTCCCTTGTTGCACTCTATCGTCGAGGAGGGGAATTTCGTTGCCACGTAAACAGACAGGTGGGACAGATATTTATATATTGGATACATTGCATAATCGGTATACTGTAGTTTATCGTCACTTCATGATTGCCAGGATGCACTCGAGAATAACCAAATTAAATAAAGACATCATTTTCAAAGCATTAAATCGTAGCAAAAAGAAAATATCAATGGATGTGACACTTTTCAGACGAGGGAAGAGATATGAACCTCTCATAAATAATCGGCAATCTAAAATTACATATATTAATTCTCTTCCTTATAATAACTTTTAAAAAACCTAATTTCTTTAAAAATGTTTGTACAATCAAGAAAATCGGTTACTTTTCATAAAGACAACGACGTTTCTTTCATTTTCAAGTACCGTATAATAGCGAGCGCAGCGAACTCAATAGAATAACGTGTAAGAAAAGAAGGAGTTCGGAATTGTACACACGTCAAGCAAATTTTGTTGTGCAACATTCCCAGAACTCCTTTACTACCCAATGTCCTTTGCGCGAATAAATAAATAACACAAGTAACAGCTTTTTAAAAAGCTTGCCTGACTAATGTCATCAATATCTATAGAATCTAAAAGCATGATAATTAAGCTATAAACGTTTACATTCGGGGGGGGGGGGGGGTTAAATTATTTCACTAGGATAAATTATGGAGATGTTGCACAAAACATCATGCATTCATTTTAAGTTGTAAAATACTTATCAGAGCAATGGAAAAAGAACACGCCGCGACGTCATGCAATAAAAGGCTTTCAGTTTGTAGAAATATTTAAAAAACTTTTTGCGCAATAAATATACAGTTATTAAGTACTAGCTTACTCTAAAGTACTCTATTGTACTAGCGTACTCTGTTTAGAAGGACCGGTTTTTTTCAATGGGTGGCTCTGTACAACTCTCCGATCTGTAATTTATTTTTTTTTTTTGGAGAGCTACAGATCTGCAGCTATACTGTATATGAAGTTTAATTAAAATATCTTGGATAGTTTGTTTGAAACTGAGCTTTGAACTTAGCTAAAGGCAAAGTGTGACGAAAGGAGATACGGCAGGATGGAAGACGTCCGACATGACACACATTATATTCCAGGCCATATTCATGGCGGGGCATAGAAATGTCTTGCATGATTATTGGTTTACATAAAAAATAGGTTATGACTTTCTTTTGGAATTCAACACCAGCCTTAACCTACATGTATATACGCATGTACAAAAACAAATCAACCAACTTACATTCTCGGCTCAGAAGGAAGACATTGTATTCATTTTAAACATGTTAAAGGGGGGGGGGGGGGGGTACTTATAGTGATGAGAGGAGATTTAACCACGTGTCGGTCCATGAAACATGAAAGATTGTATACAACTGCGTGGCTTTCTTTGAACTAAATTAGAATTTATTGAAATATTTAAATAATTCTTTTAGGGACGCCGTGATATATTTGGTAGTCTGTGTAATAACTGTTCGGATATACATGTAGTGTCTTTTGAAGGTACAACACCTTTCTTTTAATATTTTCAAAGGATTTACTGATCCTTTTTTTCCGTATAGTCGAAATGCATGGAAGAAGGAAAATACTGTATGTGGATTGTTCAAATACAAATTAATGCGATTGTGTTTTTCATCTAAATAGAAAAGTTTTTTTTTCTTCTCGTTTTCCTTTTTAGGTCACCTGAGTCACTCAGGTGACCTATTGCTATCCGTTTTCGTCCGTCGTCGTCCGTCGTGTGTCGTGTGTCGTGTGTTAACATTTGAACATTTTCAGCTTCTTCTCTGAAACCACTGAACCAATTTCAGCCAAGTTTGGTATACAGCATTTATGGGTGAAGGGGAACAAAAATTGTGAATTTCATGGTCCCCGCCCCCCTGGGGCCTGAGGGGTGGGGCCAAAACCACGAAATTTAGTGCAATCTTTAAAAATCTTCTTCTTTAATCCTGGACATCAAGCAGGCTAACTGTTGACATGAATGTAATGAGCATTGAGTCTTCTACCAAAATTGTGAAATTCATGGCCCCAGGGTCAGGAGTTCTAGTGCTAGGGCGGGGCTAAATAGGTTATATAGTGAAAATGCATTATTTCTTTAAAAATCTTCTTCTCTGCTCCTGGGTATTAAATAAACTAACTAAGTACATAGTTATGATGAGAAAGAATGCCTCTTCCAAAATTGTGAATTTCTTGGCCCCAGGGTCAGGGGTTCTAGTGTTAGGGCGGGGCTATATTGATTATATAGTGAAAATGCATTGAATCTCTGAAAATCTTCTTCTCTGCTCTGGGGTATTAAATAAACTAGCTAAGTACATAGTTATGATGAGCAAGAGTGCCTCTTTCAAATTTGTGAATTTCATGGCCCCAGGGTCAGGGGTTCTGGTGTTAGGGCGGGGCTCTATTGATTATATAGTGAAAATGCATTGGGTCTCTTAAAATCTTCTTCTCTGCTCTGGAGTATTATATAAACTAAGTACATAGTTATGATGAACAAGAGTGCCTCTTTCAAATTTGTGAATTTCATGGCCCCAGGGTCAGGGGTTCTGGTGTTAGGGCGGGGCTCTATTGATTATATAGTGAAAATGCATTAAATCTCTGAAAATCTTCTTCTCTGCTCCTGGATATTAAATAAACTAACTAAGTACATAGTTATGATGAGCAAGAGTCTCTTCCAAATTTGTGAATGTCTTGGCCCCAGGGTCAGAGGTTCTAGTGCTAGGGTGGGGCTATATAGATTATTCAGTGAAAATGCATTATTTTTAAAAAAATTTCTCCTCTGACCCTGAGTATTAAATAAACTAACTAAGTACATAGTTATAATGAGCAAGAGTGCCTCTTCCAAATATGTTAATTTCATGGCCCCTATGTCAGGGGTTTAGCTATTTGGTGTAAGGAGAGGGGGGCTCTACATTACATTAATTCTTTGAAAATCTTTTCCTTTGCTCCTGGGTATTATGCCAATGATCTAAGTATATATATATATATATATATATATATATTTATGATGAAGAAAAGGTGCATCTAGCAAAATGGTTAACTTCATGCCCCCTGGGTCAGGGGTATCGGAGGGGGGGGGGGTACATAGTCTGAAAATAAATGAATGCTTTAAAATCTACTCATTAGTATTAATCAACCATATTTGATGAAATAACATTTATGATGATAAAATTTTGAAATATGTGGCCCCAGGGTCTGTGGTTCCTGTGGGGTGGGGTGCACAATTGCATGGTTTAGAATGGAAGTGCATTTTGCTCTTAGTTACTCTGATCTACTTATGGGTGTTAAGTGACTATCTAGTAAGCATTGCTAAGTGTATAATTATGTTAAGCAATAGTGCCTCTTTCAAAATAGTGATTTTCATGGCCTCTGGTTTAAAACACAAACTAAATTCAATTGTTGGAAAGTTGTTACATGATACTCAGGTGACCTATAAGGCCCGTGGGCCTCTTGTTTGTAAAATGCCGTTTGCTTTAGTTAAAAGCTTGTTCATACGCGTTATCAATGTGAGAAGAGAAAACAAGACGTCCTCAAGCAATTTATTTCTAATGATGAAAACACCGAATGACGATGAAGATAATTAAGGTGAAACTAATTACTGACACCTAGTTTTTTACATTTGATGTCACCAACATTAACAATGACTGACCGGAAGGACGTTTGGGAAAGAATTTAAATTGATATTTTATTGTCGAGATACTGGTTAATTTTAAAAATATTAACGAATTTTCAATTTTTTTAAAAATTGTATTCTGAAACTCTGGATGTATATATTTTGGCCGTTATTCTATGCAAAAGTGCATACATGTATATTTGTATTTACATTGGCTGTACATGTACAAGCATGTAAAATCGTGCAATGTTGAGATAGTCTGTTTATTCAACGAAAAAGTATATTGTTTTGTACAATAACATTTTAAGTTTAGTAGCAAATAACTGCATACTCAAATGTGCTTAATTTAATGTTGGATATTTTCCCGTGAATTAGAAACGTCACCTCCACTTACAACTACCATGCATGCGTGCATGTAAGTTTAAGATTCATAAAACAATATCCACCTCGATAAAAACAGGGGGGGGGAAATATTGCAAACCCAGCTAGTGTTTATCCGGGTATCAAAATACATAAAACTTGCAATGAATAAATGCAGAATCGATTACGATTGATTTAAACAAGCTGAAATAGACTGAAATTAAATGACATGAAAGAAACGACATGATTTCAAACCCAATTTTCCATTTGTAACTATCGGAGTACACAATGGCCAACTGTTATCTGCAACCATGTTCTTGTAAACGAGGACCGGGCAACACATCTTTAGACACAAAGCGACAGAGCTGGATATAAACTGTTTGCTATATTACAAATACGTGAATAATAGTATATTATAAAGTATTTTTTATGTTCAATGTTTATTTAATCTTTTAAAAAATGATACCCCGGTAAATGGAGAAACAAAAGAGTGATGGTAAAAATAAAACGTACGTATACAATATTACCTATCTCTATCCATCACTAATTATAATTATTTGCCGAAGCCCCTTCTCAATTACAATTGAAATAAAATACATTAACACAGAATAGAGAATTTTTTTTTTTTTGCGAACAGGCCAAAGAAAGCGAACACAATTCAAAATGATTTAATGCACCAGTGTTTAGAATTACGATTAAATGTAAAAGATGGGTGAAATAATCTTATTGAATCGCGATGTAATTAAAAACACAGTTTTCTATTAATTGATAGGTCTTTGTACACAATGGTCTAATACAATCACAAACACTAGCTTTGTTTATGTCCACAGGTGGCTGGTACACTGGTGACCTCGATAGGCAGTGTGCGATTCGCGGATTGGGTTACATAACATCTAAATGAACATGGGGATCGTAAAATGTATACAACTAATGATCGTGAATTATTCGAAGTATAAAGTTTAAGATTAATTATATAGTTTATTATAATGATAAACGTAGAAGGATAGATTTCATATCTTCCGCTTTTAAAGATGTTCACTATAAAACTAATTAAATAAAGAAAAACAGAAAAACTAGTTGTAATAAATAATTTAATAGTTAACCAAAAACACGTTTAAAACCTTATTTTGAAGAAAATCAACATAAAATACCGTAGGGTATATTATTTACAGCAAGTTATACACATGAAGAGGTCAGATTTACTTGCCGAATAAAAACGTTACATGTTTACCTGACCTGCTTTCGACTGCGTATTATGCAATTATCCTTGCATATTCGAACAAATAAACATTCTCTTCAGATCAAAAAGGTATTAAAGAACAATTTTGCTCGTAAGATCCAGATCGAAATATTTACCGTTTTTGAGTTATAAAGCAAAAACTTCCAAGCTCCATAGATCCCTAATTTTAGGGGCCAGCCCCTTTTTTATAGTATCAAATGAAAGCTCTTGCAATTATGCATAAATTTTCTTCTATATGTTTTAACAAAATATTTTTAGTTTTCAAGGTATAAAGGAAAATATGTCAAATTTTTTGATGTTTTCCGCGTTTTAACTTTTGACCCCTCTCTAGCGCCATTTTAAATGCAAAAATCAAAAACAAAAATGGATGTGCACAACTTCAATGCTTCCTCTTTTCAATTTCAAAATGTTTTGTGCTCCAGTTATTACCTTTTCTGAGCCTTTGTCTGGAATACAAAGGTATGAAAAATTCAATCAAAGGGGAATAACTCTTAAATAGAAGGTAATTTCCCAATTGTGTAACAATATTCGAAAAGGGCTTAAGGAAGCCTAAAAGCTCTGAAAATTTGAACAAAATCCGTTCAGAAATGAGGAAGATATGAAGCTTCAAAGTTGGCGTCTAGGAAAAAAAAAAGAATAATTAGGATAATCTTAATCATCAGAATCAGTAGAAGGTCTTCCGTTGGAAACGGAAGACCTTAAAAAAGCGCACATAACGAGCATTGATCGTTATTTTGAAAAAAAACAAAACAAAACAAAGAAACATTTCAAATTCCTTGACAGGAAAATCTCATTTCTAACGGAAAAAGGGATGGCCAATCAAAACAAATGGCAGCATGAAAGCAGGGGCGTCGCTGCTTCTATGTTATCAATAACGTTTTAGGATTATTATTTTTTGAAATTCATAAGAGAATATTTCAATCACTCAATATACAATCACTGCTCTCATTTTTAATGAATAAATATCTGTGCATGTACAGCAAATCAATAAAAGAGTAATAAATTAACAATGATAACTTTTATTCATATTTTGGCTCAAAATATCCCAGTGAACTTGAAATAAAAGGCACCACAGAATCTGTCACATCTGTATCATATTTGAATGTTTTACTAACTACAGACAATAAGTGCCAAATAAGAACTAAATTGTACGACAGAAGAAATGATAGATTTCCATATTTATGTAGTAATATCACCTGCATATAGTGTTTACATTTCCCAACTTATATGATACTCAAGAGCATGTTACGAATACGATCGATTTTCATACCGAGGCAGAATACTGACAAATAAGTTGATGATGTTACCGTTATTTCAAAAACCCCATTTACAACTCAGTATTTTATAAGTTTCTTTGTCGTTATAACGACCTTCCTAGCAAATATAATTATTGGCTCATATTTTGGCTGACGTTTTTCAGACTTATTATTAGGTCTTTGTTCATCTGCTGTGTTTGACTGTGGATCATCCTTTCTACGTGATCAATACATAGTGCTCATGGCGAGCGTGAACGGTCAACAGGGAATATTTACTTCTCCTAAGCACCTTATCCCACTCTGGAATTTTTTTTTTCGTGTGTCTGTCCTCTGCTTCACAGTTTTGTATAGTTTATAGATTCTTTTTTAGATCGTTCAATGTTCGCTATCTTCGTCTTTTTCATTACAAACTTGAAGGAATGGAGATCTAAAGATATTCGTTATTTTGTGGTTATTACTGGATTTTCTGTTCAACAACATTCCAATGACACAAGTAGAAAACAATCAAATATTATATACATGTACATCAATATAACACAGATTGAATTATTAGACATAATATAATTTAACCTGTCAATACTTGAGATTATATACATGCGCATTAATAGCTTTTTAAAATTAAACTTGTCATATGGATTTTTTTTTCTAGAATCATGGAACTACCACAGAAATTTATTTTTTTTGTTTAATTGTAAATTACTCCTATCAGAGACAATAGACACATTGCATCGTGTGTTTACCATTGTATAGCTAATAAGCATGCATAGCATACTGTAAGTAGTGTGTACACCCAGTCAATAACAAATAAAAGTACGCTCATGAACTGTAAATGTGTGATTTGAAAATACACATTGTAATCTGCTAAACGCTTCTGGGCACAAAATGAATATATTGCTTTCGACAACTTTGTTTTTCTTTATTTTCTTAATATCTTTTTATTTATTTATCCATCTATTTGTTTATTTATTTATCAATTCATTTTTTTTTATTTATCTGTTGTTCTTAATTTATATTAATTATGCCCACGGATAGAAAGATTTCGGGGGTATATTGTTTCTGTTCTGTCTATCTGTCTGTTTGTCTCTTTCTGTCCGCTGTCAACATTAACCTAGCCCAAAATTGAGTAGGTATGGCTATGGCTTTCATATAATACGGATGTATTCCTTGTGACAAGATCTATCTTTGGGTACCACCAAATTTGACCTTTGAACCTTGACCTTGGAGTTTGACCAACTTCTACAAAAAATACCACACTTAAACCTTGGCCATAGCTTTTGAAAAGTTGGAACTAGGGCTTTCATACTTTACATAAGAATTCATGATGACAAGACCTTTCAAATGGTATAGATATTTCTTACCTTTCGACCCTGACCTAAGAGTTCACCCACTTTTTAGAAACTTTAACCTTGGTCATAACTGCTGAACAGTTAGAAATAGGGTTTTCATATTTCACAGGTGTATTCCTTTATAAAAAGACCTTCCTTCATTAATTCATATTATTATTATTATTTATTGTATCTTTATTTTTCTTTCATTTATTTATTTATTATATCTACTGCTTGAAAAACAAAGGGGTATATAATAATTGGGTGTCCGTCCGTCTGTCTGTACATCCGTCCGTCTGTTACACTTTGGGATACCCAGCTTTTATCCGCTATTCCTATCATACCAAGAAATGAAATTTAATGAGACTTTCACAGAATCTTTGTTATATAGTGCCATTGTGCACCTCTTATTTTACGTTTTGATCTGACATATGTTTCAGTTTTCCCATGGCAAAACATCAACACTGCTCCTCTTTCTATAATATTGAAGGGTATCCATCTCTTATACGCAAAATCTCCTGTACCATTGAATACAATTAAATGATACTTTCTCATATCCTTTATAGTGCCATTTTACTTTTTGAATTGATATTTATATCGGGTCTTTGAGAGCAAAACATGGACCATTATAATCATACTGCAGGCGAGGTTATCATTTAATGAGCTCAGTGCTCACAGTACCTCTAGTTTATTTATTGCAATCAGTGTTACATATACATTCAAAAATGATCCGGAAAAAATCCGGACCTTTTAAACTTATAATGTTAATCCAGGGTTCTCCACATTTGAAAATTTAACTATGGAGGAAGCTGCGCGAAGGCGAAATGTGGCCGAAAACACTAATGCATCTTAGACTTCCTAATCTTCTTTAATCAATGATTGGTTTTACAATTTTAAAACTTACCCATTGCAAAACAAAAAATGAAATTATAACTTTTTAAAGTTAAAAAAAAATACATGTACATATAAATTGAGAAGGATTTATCCTGTATCTCATTTCACAGATGTACCAAATTTGCCAAAAACTTTAGTAACCTTCTGAAGGAATTTAAAGAAAAAATGTTGATACAGGTAACCATGGCATTTATAGATTAATAATTATAAATATTGTAGCCTGTTGTTTGAAATGTTTTGTTTCAATATGACTAAAACTGATGAATGGGTAGTGTTTTTTTTAAGTTAACACACAGAGGCACATTTAGACCAGTGTCCTTTTTTCTAATTGTTTTTACTTTTCTCGATATTGCATTTAACACCCAGTTTTGTTTACTGCTCCACGTGCCCAGAGCTAAAAATAGCGCCACGCGACGTTTCCTAACAACGGAAAGTAACTCTAAAACTAAGACGGCGATTGAGACGCAGGCTCTATGCACATTTTATCAAATAGATAATAAAGTTAAAGCTCAAAAAACAGTGCATGGGAAATTGATTAAATACAGAGAAATAAGAGTTTTACAGAGTATTTTTTTCTGACACAGAAACTTGAATCGCAAGCATGACCATCATTGTACTCGTAATACCGGTGTTGTAATCTAGTGAACATGTTGAAGTTCCCTGAAATTATTTGCATGTGTACAGGAAAATTATCTCTCAAAATAATGATCTTCTGATTGACTGTCCATTGATTGACACGCTTCACAGCATAGTCGCTGATTAACGACATGTTTGTTTAGGACAGTCCGCTTTCCTTCGAGGCATGCCAGGTGCACGGCAGTCGTAGTAATAACACAATTAACTACTCAAGTCATTAAAAAAAGTAGGTGTCAGGACTGAAATGCAATAAAATTTAATCTTGGCGGATGCTGATTTTAACCATGGCGGGCCGCCATGGTAAAACCCCTTTTGGAGAACCCTGGTTAATCGTACGATCTCGATTATTAATTTTTTTTTTTGATTGATTGTACGTTTTTTATACCCCATTCAAGTATTTTTCTCTCGTGTTGAGGTGTCCATGCACGGATGAAGGGCTTAAAATACTATACTGGACAACTCAGGGCCACTGAGCAGTGAGCAGTAAAGGTTACTTATCGTACAAAGGCCTCTCGAGCTCGTGAAACGAAGGTCTCATCTAAAAATCTTTTAGCTTTCACTTCTAACGCAGGTAGCTTGGCGAAGAAGTCTTTTCAAGTTCAGAAACATATCCTTTATTTATATTCAAAAAATGATTAAGATTTATTTAGTGTATGCCCTTGCGAAAGAACGATTTAATGAGGCACCTCGATGTAAAATATACCTAAACTGAACATAAAAACACGACAAATTATATAAATACATTCTCTCGATAGTTAATGAATAATCGCACTAAACAAAGGATACACCTTGGTGTTAATAGCCTATTTGAAACCTGTAAAACATATTCAGTTTTATAATAAAACGCATTTTAATTGTTAAAAATTCCTCAATCTGCCTTTCACAGCACATGAAATACATCATTTTTACCAAAATGACGTCATGATTGACAAGTGAATCGAGATAAGTGCTTTCTTTATAACCAGCTGTATGGGATTTAACTAGCAATCTTTTTTAATGCATTGATAAGTTATTTTGTTGTTTGTCATGCTAATACAGTTTCAATTTGCAAATTATTTCATTTCATGGTATTATGAGTATATAAAAGTCATATTTTTGTGTGACGTCAAAGTAAACCTTTCCCATATAAATTAGGCCCCGCGTCCTTTTTTCAGCCTCAACAATGTTTTATGGACTTTTGATCTTGAATACTGTTCGTTATCTCCATATATTTCATACTTAACAGTATCGCCAATTTTGCCAAACGTCGAGATCCCTCACTGCTCAATGACAGTATTGTGCCGCGTATAGGTCAGAATTTGGATTTTAGGTAATTCACCCTGAATATCTTGAATCCTTGGATATCTCGGACTTAATGGTCCCATCGAATTCGAGATAACGATGTGTGACTGAACATCTCTTGCACCTGACCTTGACTGCATATTTCTTAACTGCTACACTATTTTATTCACATACCATAAAAAGAGAAATGATTAATCCCAGAGATATCATTAAAAAAACTAACAAAAAGCCCAAGGGCCTAAATGGTCATCTGAGTATAATATAACAATTTAAAGGATCCATAAAATAGAACATAGAGTGATAGAATGAAAAAGTTTTGTTGCCCAAAAGCAAGACAAATGGGATAGCCAGGATCAATGAAATGGTTTTTGTAGTATTTATTAACAACTAAAACATTGAATTCTAATCTGTCATTTAGTACTATCACCATGCAGACTATAAAGAAAGTTCTTCTGTACTTTTTTAATCCCCGTATTGTGACCTCTCACATTGGCTTCTCTTGGTCTTTGAAGAACATTTAAGTTATTTTTGTCTCATTTTTATTTATTTATTATTTGCAAGTCTATCTGATCATCAAAACTATGAAAGAACTTTTTGTATTATACAATAAATATTTTTGCATAATTCTTTTATTCTAAAAACATTTAATTGCATTATTTACAATGATCAATTATCAAAAGTACATGGCAAAAGGTGAATAAATAGAGCTCTGGCTAGGACTAGAACGCTTGACAAAATGGTCCTGGTGTTAAAAATTCTGGTGAAAATATCCTTGCTTATGAAAACTTTGATTCTGTTTTCCTGTGATATGCCAAGGAGCAGAAAAGATTTTCAATGAAATAATGCATTTTCACTACAGATTCAACACAGCCCTATCCTTACACAAAAAACCCATATCCCAGGGTCATGAAATTCACAAATTTGGTAGAGGTATCCTCATCATTAAAATTATGCACTTAATTGAAGACTTTCAAAGAATTAGAACATTTTCACTTCATAACCCTTATCAATATTTTTAACAAAATTAAATAGAGCCCCGCCCTCAGATGAGACCATTTGACCTAAGGCCAAAGAATCTCACAATGTGAAAGAAACACTCTTGTTCGTCATATCTATACACTAAGATTCTTTGCTTTATAACCAGGAATAGGAAAAAATAATTTCAAAGAAATCATGCCTTTAACTATATAATAAAATCGAGCCCCCAATCACCAGGGCCATGAAATTTACAATTTTGGAGAAAAGCATCCTTGTGCATCACAACCATGCACTAAGTTTGTTTATATAATACCAAGAATGAGTTAAAATTTTCAAAGAATTAATGCATGTTTACTATATAATGAATAGAGCCCCGCCCTACCACAAAACCCCTGACCCAGGGGCTATAAAATTCACAAAATTGGAAAAGGCAACAATGCAGAACAATTACTGGCAAGTTTTGAAATATGCAGCTTACGTCATTTCCATCTGTTACAGTCCAACCATTTAATGATAACTCATGAAATGTTTGGAATTTATATAAACCGTAATTTGCTGTCCAGTGTTTTAAAGAAATATAAAGGGAGAAAATCGGTTTGGTATATGTATGAGAGTCACACATCAAACAATAAGCTCGTTATTTTCTGGTTATGATTCAAGCAAACAGAACTCCATTAACAGTCTTTGTCATTTATGTTCATCACTTACTTTGGGTTCTCAAATATTGGCGGATCTCTAAGGAGTGTGAAGAAAGTAATATGTCTTTGATCTCGGTAATTCCTGAAACCTAATACACACCTCATATTTTTTTTTTAATCTGATGCTTAGATTACTGATGCAGCTGCAAAATACTTACAGTATTTTTAAATTTTGCAAACCATTAAAGGTGTTGTTTTGAATTGTAGTTATCTTGTTGGAGCTCAGCCATCTGAAACAGATTTTTGAAATTATTTAAGCGAGTATTTTTGCTATAAGCATTCGGTTTATTGCCATCAAAATCCAAAGAAATAAACAGAATATCCAGACAATTTTACAAGTATGAGATTTAGTGCATGTTTACATATACAGTTGAACAGCTTTAGATTAAGACCTTTACTAGGTACTCAGGGCCATTGAGCTGTCACTGTTCTTGATCGTTCGAACGCCTACCGTAACACAAGTCCTTGGTTTAAATGTCTCATCCAGAGGACCTGCAATTTTCATTTCAGAGTGCCGAGCGCGCTTGGCTAAGGATCAATCACAACCTATTTTCTATTGCATTAAGCCAGTTGCGGCCGTAATTCGAACACACGACCTTCCAATCACAGGGCGAGCGCTCTACCAACTGAACTACCGTGACGGTGCACTTTGTGTTGAAGGAACCAGTATATAAAGGATCTCAGCTAGTATGTCTTGTGCATTTTGCTCGTTGTTGAATATAATACTGATTGTTCGAATGCCATTTCAGTTGAAGAACTTAACCACTCCAATTATAAATGCAATATTAAGATAACAAGAACTTAAGCTCAGCATCTGTTAGCTCTACTTACAATTTAGGTTAACATTCACTTTGATTTAAAGGCATGATTACTGTGAGTTAACTTCGAATTTCATATAAAACTTTTATTATACCATGATTTATAAGAGAAGTATATGTTCTTTTTGGCCTTTGTAAATCTTGAAAGAAAATCACTCTTAACTCAATTTTAGGCAATTATGTGGAAGAAACATATTGTTAGATTCATAGGACAGTATATGTCCAACTCCTAAACTTGATATCAAAACGATACTGGAGTTCCTTATTTAGAATATTTATGTTGTCTTCGGTCACAGATCTTCCAACAAAATGTTGGTATAACGATGGGTATTGATTATGCTCTTTTATTAGCCGACCAGTTTCTATAAAGTAGAATTAATTCAAAAACTTCTACATGAGAACAACTCGTGCTGTAACCATAAACCTGCCATTTGGGTACAGTATATGCACAAAAAACGTAAGTTTCATGTTTTAACGTCTTTGTCACAAATAACGATACTTTAATTCATGAATACCCTTAATTTTTCATAAATGAATACAATGCACGGTAGAAACATCTGTATCGCTAATTCATGATTACAATAATCCCTCCATATCATCATTTTTTTTTTTTTACAAAAAGTAAATATCTGTACACCTACAGAAAACTGACGACGTACTTTCAGTTAACAACATTTAGTAGCAGTTCAGATTTCGACACAAAATATCCCAGTGAACTTGAAATAAAAGACACCACAGCGTCTGGCATATGTTTCGTATTTGGATGTTGTAATGACTGCAGACGATAAGTGCAAGTAACAACCTAATTATATGACAATAGAGATGAAACAGCTTTTCCATCGTCATCTTTCCTTATTTATGTAGTATTACCTCCTATATATGGTGTTTACATGTACATCTCCCAACTTATTTCATACTCAAGAACATATTACCAATTCGATCGATTTTTATACCGAGTCAAGCTTCCTAGACAAGATAATATTAACGGAATTTCAACAACCTTGTTAAAACTCGGCATTTCGTGAATTTCATTGTTGTTATAATGACTTTGTTAGCAAATATAACCAATAATTGGGTCATATTACAGCTGACGTTTTTCAGACCCATTGTTATGTCTTTGTTTATACTAAATTCGATTACGAAATGTCCCTTCTATCTGATCAACACACAGGATTCACATTGAGTGTGTCAGGTCAACAGGGGATGCTTACTTCTCCTAGGCACCTGATCCCACTTTGGAATTACCAAGGGTCGTGTTTTTGCCCTCTTTATATTATTCAAATTGTTTATAGATTTTTTGAGATCTATCTTTGTTCGCTACCTTCACCTTTTTTATTTCAAATAAAAGAAAGGTTCAGATCTAAAAATGTTCGTTATTTGTGGCTATCGGGGATTTTCTGTTAAACAACATTTAAAAACTCACGCAGAAAACTGTTAAATATTGTATATATCAGTATAACACTGATCAATTTAACTTGTCAATACTTGAGATTTACATACATAATCATTAATAGCTTTTCAAAACTTAACTTTTCGTTATATTGAATTATTTCAAGAAACATAGAACTAATAGATGATTTAAAAAAAAAACCAATTTGTAAATTACTCATTTCGGGGGCAATGGACATTAGTGTTGTGGTTACCACAATTCTAATAAGGAGGCATTGCATATATAAGTAATAACAAGTAACAACACTTTCATAAACTGTAAATGTGTAATTTGAAATTCACATTGTAACCTGCTAAAAACATCTGAGCAAACAATGAAATTATTGCGTTAAAAAACTTTGTTTTCTCTTTATTTTCTTAATATCCAATTTTTTTATCTATCTTTATTGTTTTTTTATCTATCAATTTATTTTTTATTTCTCTGTTGTTCTAAATTTATATCAATTTTTATTTTGTTTTTCGATTTTTTAAATTTACATAATTATTAATTATAATTTTTTTTATTTTCATTATTTTTTATTTCATTTATTCATTCATTTATTTATATATTTGTTATTATTTTATTTAAGTATTTTATCATTATTTTTTATTTCATTTATTTATTATACCTACCACTTGAAAGGATGGGGCATATAGTTATAGGGGTGTCCGTCCGTCCGTCCGCCCGCCCGCCTAGCTGTTATGCTTTTGGGTATCCGCTACTCCTCTTATACCAATGAATAAAGTTTAATATAACTATCACAGAATCATTATTACATAGTGCTGTTTTGATCTCCTATTTTACTTTTTTTCGGACACAAGTTTCGGGTTTTCCATAGCAAAACATGGAAACTGCCATTCTTTCTATAATATTGAGGTTATCCATCTCTTATGCACCATTCCTTTTATGGCACTTGATAAAATTAAATGAGACTCTTATTGCTATATCTTTATATACTTACAGTGTCTCTAATTTTGACAAACCGCCGAAGGCCTTGTCTCCCACTGTGGTTATCTGATTCCCCCTAAGATCCCTGAAAATTGTTCCATAACTTTGTTATTAGTGATTTATTTTCTGTAGTATTTTAACGATTGACTTATAATACAATAAAACAATAATTATTAAATTGTGCTTTAATTTTGTTTTTCTCTTTTAAAGAAGCCGATACAGTAACGCGCGAACATACATTAAAGTTTCGATGTATGCCCACTCACTTAAAAGTGTGACACACATGACTCAAATCTCTGTCTTTTTGCACTCCTTCTGGGATACGGAGGCCTCGTGCTAGAATTACGGCTGCGACTGATCTAACTTTATTAAAAAATATATCTACTATTCCCTCGTCAAGCGCTCGGCACATTGAACATTTTTTTCAGCTCAATCTTACGCCTGAACATCTGAACCAGGGGCTATGAAAATCATAATGCTAGATAAAGCACCCTTGCACATCAAAACTATATACTTTTTTTCATATTCTGCATATAACCAGGAGTAGAGTAAATGTGTTGTTCATAATTTCTGAAAATGTTGCCATTTTCATAATTAAGATATACTTCGTTAATTTTTTTATTGCCCAGGAGCAGAAAAGATGATTTAATGCAATTTCACAATTAATTTAAAATAAATTAATGCAATTCACAATATAATAAAAAAGCCCCTCCCCATACCCCCCACCCTACCCACACACCCCATACCCTGACCCAGGCAACATGAAAATAATAAATTTTGGAAGAGGAACTCTTATTCCTTACAACTAGACTTAGTTTATTTACTATTCAGGAGCAGAGAAAAAACTTTAAAAAAAAATAATGCATTTTCACTATATAATCAATAGAGCCCAACACCTGAACCCTTGAACCCGGGGACACGAAATTCATAATTTTTGAAGAGGGCGCTCTAAATCAATAGACCCCGCCCTAACATCAGAACCCCTGACCCAGAGGCCAGGAAATTCACAATTTTGGAAGAGGAATTCGTGCTCATTACAACTATGTACATGTACCTAGTTATATTATCCGTCTTTTCCTTAAACTTCAATATGCCAATAAAGGAATTGACGCGGTTAATATAACTAATATTAATCACAAAAGGGACCAGTCCTGTATTCCGCCATATTTCAAGTTAAAGACTACACCTTGTATTTCCTACAAATATACATCGACCATTGCTTCCAAACTTTTCAATTACAAAAACACTTTACATGGCCTGGATATCGACTATTTAAAAAATAATCCCCCTTCGTGTTCATGTTCTTCTTCGCCCTATAACTATAATCCTGCTGGAATTATTAAGGTGACGTAAAAATTTTATATTATTCACTTATTTTAAAAGGTCCTAAATAGAGGGAGCCCCAATCCTTTAACTGGCGTCGGAATTTCATAAATATTATGGATTCTGTTGAAAATTACGCCAGACGATGGGCCAGATAAAAAAAGAAGACATTGACACATTGTCAGAATGGATTAAATGTATCAGATCCATGTTAAACTCACATATTAAAAGAATGAGGGGCAAAATGAAAACCATCTATCCTTCTGTGTTCAATAAACCAGATGTGAAAAAAAGACTTAGATAGATTACACGATCAGTACGTACTGGTTCCTGCCAACAAAACAGGTAACAACATTGCCTTCGTTTGTAAGGCTCATTATATAAATTGCATTCTAGAAGAACTTGGATTTAATTCTACAAGTGGTAATTCTACTTATACTCATACTTCTCTTTCTAAGGAAGAAATTCTTCAAAATCACCTGTCAGTTTTGAATACTTTTAATATTCCACAGAGCCAAAATGAATTTGAACTACCTTATATATATTGGATTTCGAAACTTCATAAGAATCCTTACAAACAAAGATACATTGCAGGTTCCAGTATATGTTCAACCAAGCCTCTTTCGTTACTTCTCACTAAAATATTGACAGTAGTGAAGGAAAAACTTCAAGAGTACTGTACAACTATATATTCAAGAAGTGGTGTAAATCAGATGTGGATACTTAGAAATTCTAAAGAACTTTTGGCCAATTTGAAATCAAAAGCCTTTACAAAAATCAACAGCTTAAAAACTTACGACTTTTCAACTTTATACACAACAATTCCCCACGACAAATTAAAATCCAGGCTTTTTGATATCATTGACAGCTGCTTCTTCAACAAAAATGGAACTCGTAATTTTACTTACCTCGTCATTGGTCATTTGAAAAATTATTTTGTTAAAACAGATTCTGATTGCACACATAAGTACTCTAAAGTTGACATCAAGAAGATGCTTGAGTTTCTGATAGACAATATCTATGTGGTTTTTGGAGACCAGGTCTTCCAACAATCTATTGGAATTCCAATGGGTACAAATTGCGCTCCGTTATTACCAGACTTATTGTTATATTCATATGAAGCAGAATTTATGCAAAATCTTATGCGTGAAAAGAAGAAAACACTTGCTGTGGCCTTCAACTCGACATTTACAGTGCAGGGAAATAATTTTGTTACAGCATCAATGCTGATTTTGGTACTTCCTATGCTTGCTGATTTTGATGCTTCCTTTGCTTGCTGATTTTGATGCTAGTTATCCTTATCCTGATCCTGGTTTGATCCTTATCCTGATGCTGGTTTGAAACTAGGTCAATGCTAGTAATGCTACCGGAAGTAGGATTATCCTGCTGGAAGTGGATAATTCAAAAACAACATCGCTATTTTAAGCCATTAAAAATAATTTTTGGGGTAATTTTTATTTGTAATTTGTATTAAATGACTTTCCTTTATCTGTTTTCACTTTGGTCAATGCTTGTTCTATCCTTTGCTTGCTGATGCTGATCCAAGTAATGCTGTTTTTTTAAATGCTGATGCTGATGCTAGTTCTATCCTGATCCTACTTATGCTGATCCTGATGCTGGTTTATGTAACAAAATTAGTTCCCTGCACTGTAGATATATCGACGACGTATTGTCAATTAATAATGATAATTTTCATTCCTACGTCGACACGATATATCCTGGTGAGCTTGAGATAAAAGATACAACAGAGTCCGACACTTCTGCTTCATACTTGGATATTTTACCTGAAAAAGGTAATGGTAATCTAACAACCAAGCTATATGATAAATGTGATGACTTTAACTTTTCTATCGTCAACTTCCCTTACTTATGCAGCAATACCTTCATCACCTGCATACGGAGTATATATATCTCAGTTGATTCGATACGCAAGAGCATGCTCTACGTATGAACAATTTCTTAAACGAGGTAAATTATTGACAAGCAAGTTGATGAAACAAGAATATCAACAGTCTCGTTTAAAGTCATCATTTCGTAAATTCTATGGTCGGTACAATGACCTTGTCAGCAAATACAATTTATCATTGAATTGCAAGAAATTCATATTGTCTGAAAATATTGAAAAAAAACAATGTATATACGTCAGTTGCATCAAATGGTGCAATAAGATTTGTTAAGAAACACGTCACTTGAGTAAATTTAAACACTGACTTAGGTGCATAGTAACTAACATTCTCATCTGACCAATTCTCGTAAATTTCGGTAATACGGTGAAAAAAAGATTGAATATTATTCTACCCTGCGTTTCTTTTTCCATTAAGTATATTTTTGATAGGCACATGAAATTTAGAATTAATATATCAATTAGTACTGGTACGTGTAAATATGGCTGGTGTATTGACTATTAAGATTTATCATCTGATTGTCATATGTATGTCTGTCAATTCAGCATTTAGAGTTTTATGCCCTTCGCATGATTTGTTTTGTTTACGAACATTAACTAATGACATTGGTCATTGTTCGAAATTTTCACATAAAAATTATCAACCTTATAGAAATTGAAACTTAATCATCATACAACAATTTCATTCACTTTAAGAGGGGGGGGGGAGGGGGGCTATGTCCCAAAAGTCTTTGTGTGAAATTTTCAAAACATTGACATTTCTTTCCTGACCATTTGCTCTTAATTTTTAAGTATTAAAAACAATACCTTTATATGTTTATTTTTATACAGGAGCACGTGCAAAAACAGTGTGAAATGCTAAAAATAGAATATTTTGAAACATTAATGTTCTACCTCAAATATGCGCTAAAAAGATCCAAAAATCTCTCATTGCATTTAAAATCAACAGGTATTTGATTTATATGACTTGTATCTTTAAAATGAAGGCAAATTCATTATAATTCATACCGCATGAAAAATTATAATGGAGCACAATGTTATCATTACCCCATTTTTTTGTCGTAATTAATACAATTCCGAGATGCATAACAGGTAATATCTTAAAAAGTCTTTGTGTGAAAATGTTGTAATTCATATTTTTTAACAGAAATAATTCATCTCTTTATTTTAACAAAGAAAAAAGTATACCTTTATGATAAAATAAACGAGAAATATGACATTTTCTTTAATTTTGTACTCTTGTGTCATAAATATTGACCTTTCTGCACTAATAAAGGTAAGTACGCTCTGACAAACATCTGAATAAAAAACTATTTTGCGAAAAAAAACGAGTATAAATTTTTTAATTAGAAACAATTTAAACCGATTTATTCTTTTCTTATTCATTCGAATCATTCTGCCCCCTTCCATTTCCCCGTCAACAACAAACGTTTACCTATTAGAACCTAGGAATGGCCTTTTACAATGAAATCTACGTTCTATAAATCAATAAACAAATATAGGCACAAGTATATTTCTCAATTTTTTTTTTTTTGGTTTTATCCAGAAAATACAAGGAATGGAAAACATAAAACTTAACATATTTTCCATATTGAAGCCGCTTTCTTTGATGAATCTTATCTTATCTTTTTGCACTTTTATATCAGCATATCATCGACGTATTTCTTCACAACTGAATTATCAATCAAAGGAATAGAATTTTAATATCAACAAACTCCATAAATCAAATTAAACTGTTATAAATGATGAATTCATTTTCTTTTTGTAAATGGTGTATATTATAGATTATAAACAATGTTATGTCTATATCACAGTTGCAAACGTCAACAGGAAAAAACAAACGTCGCTATTGTGACGTCACATAATGCTGCTTTGACGTAGAACGACATAGGTCCCCCCTTAATGAAACACAGGGATGAATAGGGAAGGGAAAGCTACTTCAAGAATTAAAACTAATTCATGTAATTTTTTAAAACTAAATTTCATGTTGAAAAGTAATCAAAATGTAATAAAATTTACAAAAACGCTCTCACAAGTGTAGAATAACTACAGAACCAATGATCGAGTTTTAAAAAAATTTTAAGTGCTTTTAGCACAACAATGGCACTTGATCTCACCTCTGATATTTTCAGAGGTTCATGTTTGCTTTGTAAAAAATAAGTTGTGCTGTAATGTTTTTTTTAGCGTGATTACTGTTCATTACCTTCACATTTCATTTTTTTAAAATGAATATTGTTTACTCAAGAAGATTCAATTATCGTATTTGTAAATGATGCTATCAATGATTTTAAACCTATACTAAGGAATTTAATACAGTTTTTAGGTCACCTGAGTCACTCAGTGACCTATTGCTATCTGTTTTTGTCCGTCGTCGTCCGTCGTACGTCGTTCGTCGTCAATCGGTCAGAAACTTTTGAACATTTTCAGCTTCTTCTCTGCAACCACTGAACCAATTTCAACAAAATTTACCACAAAGCATCTATGGGTGAAGAGGAACAAAAATTGTGAATTTCGTGATCCCTGCCCCCCGTCGGGCTTGGGGGGTGGGGCCAAAACCACAAAAATTAATGCAATCTTTAAAAATCTTCTTCTTTACACCTGAACATCAAGCAGTCAAACTGTTTGCATGATTGTAATCAGCATTGAGTTCTTTACCAAAATTGTGAAATTCAAGGCCCTGGGGTCAGGGGTACTTGTGCTAGGGCGGGGCTAAATTAGTATATAGTGAAAATGCATATTTCTTTAAGAATCTTCTTCTCTGCTCCTAGGTATTAAATAAACTAACTAAGTACATAGTTATGATGAGCAAGAGTGCCTCTACCAAAATTGTGAATTTTATGTCCCCAGAGTCAGGCTTTCTGGTGTTAGGGCGGGGCTCAATTGATTATATAGAGAAAATACATGAACTCTTTGAAAATCTCCTTCTCTGTTCCCGAGTATTAAATAAACTAAGTACATAGTTATGATGAGCAAGATTGCTTCTACCAAAATTGTGAATTCTATGGCCCCAGGATCGGGGGTACTTGTGCTAGGGCGAAGCTAAATAGGTATATAGTGAAAATGCATTATTTCTTTAAAAATCTTCTCTGCTCCTGGGTATTAAATTAACTAAGTACATAGTTATGATGAGCAAGAGTGCCTCTACCAAAATTGTGAATTTTATGTCCCCAGGGTCAGTGGTTCTGGTGTTAGGGCGAGGCTCTATTGATTATATAGTGAAAATACATGAATTCTTTGAAAATCTTGTTCTCTGCTCTTAGTTTTTTATATAAACTAACTAAGTACATAGTTATAATGAGCAAGAGTGCCTTTACCAATATGTGAATTTTATGGCCCCAGGGTCAGGGATTCTATTGTTTGGGGGGGGGGCTGTAATGATTATACATGTATAATGAAAAAACATTAAATCTTTGAATATTTTCTTCTTTGCTCCTAGGTTTTAAGCAGATGAACTACTTATATAGTTATGAGCAAGGGACCTAATCTTCATGAATTGTAAATTTCAAGGCCTCAAGGTCAGTTGTACCATAGAGGGGGGATGTACTTATACACTGAAAATGAATGAATTGTTTGAAATGTGCTCCTTGGTATTAAACAAATATTTTTGAAAAGCAAGGATGCCTTTCCAAAAATGTGCAATGTGTGGATCTAGGCCTAAGGGTCAGGGGTTCATGTGTGGTAGCTGCACTACTGATTATTGCTGAATATTACTGATTAGATGACAGGCATTTTTGGTTCCCCTACCCTGCCTATGGGTATTAAGTAAACAAACTAAGGAACTGCTAAGTGTATAGTTATGATGATCATATTTGAAATGCTATAGCATCAGGCTTAAAACATGGATCAAATTCAATCACTGGAAAGTTGTTGAAGAATGCTCAGGTGACATATAAGGCCCATGGGCCTCGTTATTATAAATGTTTAGTGTTTCGTATAGTATACGGCAAAGTAGAGAGTTTTTTCCATATTTTCTTATCTCATTGTAACTCACCTTTTGAAGGAATATCGAATTGTCTAAAAATACATGTGTCTGCTATATTCAGCTTTGAATTTGAAATAAAATCACATGATTTTTTTTTATAGAAATAAGCAATATATCTAATAGATTTAGGTTTAAATAGGTGTCAAATTTTATGACTGAAAGGTATCTGAAATGTCAACTTAATGTACCTGCCATTCAGTGACTAAATGGACACTGAAAAGTCACCAAAAGCAGCCTTTTAACTGAAAGATCTTGTTTCTTCCTGTATTTCGTGGCACGGGACCGCGGCTTTTAGGGGTTTTAAGTTCTCATCCAAAAGACTTTTGGTTTTCACTTCTTATGCGATATGCAAATCGCTTGACAAAGAAACAGTTATTACCAATGTTTACATCTTAGGTTTGATGTGACGAGACGAGTCTTTAAATTTTTTAAAAACTCAATTCCAAGAAGATCAACAACCTTGATTTTACGTATAATTTAGAGTCAATCGAAATAGAAAATATTTCTTGATTTTTTTTTAAGACGAGTAATATTTCTCTATTCTATGTATATCTTCTCTCTATTTAGGTACATTAACATGAAATTGTCCAAATTATGATTTTCAGTTAAATGTTCTACTTTTTGACATTTAAAAATATTAGAGAAGAAAAATATTAGTTCTCATATTAGTAAAATATCAATTTAGATTTTCAAGCGTATTCATTTCAAATTTTTCAGAGATTTTCTTTTTCAATACCTGAATTAAATATGATATCCTGTCTAAACTGACTCTCATTGCTATATTTTTATATTCTTACAGTGTCTCTATATTTGTCAGACCGTCGAAGGCGTTGTCTCCAAGCGTGGTTATTTCATTCCATCGAAGATTCCTGAAAAGTGGTCCGTAAAATTGTTATAAGTGATATATTTACTAAGATTACTATTGTATTTAAACTATTAATTTATAACAAATCTAAACATTTATCATTAAATTCTGTGTTCAATTTTGTTTTTCTTTTTTAAAGCGGTCAATACAGTATAACGCGGGTACGTAAATAAATGTTTCAAATCTTTCAATGCATGCACACTAATTGAAAGTAAGAGAAACTCGATTCCTATCTCTTTGCTTATTTGCGCTCGTTTCGTGATCGTAGTTCGTGTGTTGAAAACACGGACGAGACTGACCTAAGTTGGTTAAAAATATGTTGCAATTATTCCATCACCAAGCACTCGGCACATTGAAGTGAACGTTGCAGGTTCTTCGGATTACATTTTAAACCGAGGTCCCGTGTCACGTAGGCGTTGTCGCCCGCGTGGTTCAGTGGTTTGAGCGTCTGCTCTAAAGTCGCAGAGTAAGAAGTTGAACTTTTATCCAATTCACACGACAAGATTTGCATACCTCAGTATATTTTACTCATATGTAAATTTATTCACGTGTGCAATTTTTGTCTTATGAACTGATTTGCTCACATGTAAATTCTGCACAGTTAAGTAAATTTACACCTAGTCAGGACTAGGTGCAAATTAACTTTCGCATACATGTTGTCGCAAATTATTAGTTTATGTGTGTAAATTTTGTCGTATGAACACGCAGCAAATTTACTTATGTATGTATTTTGTTTGTTTATTGCATAAATCTCCATTTTAAGTGTTGTTTCGGTTGTTGTTATGCATTGTTGTTCTATATATTAATATCAGTTTGTTAACATGGCGGCTAGAAAGCATAACTTTAAAAGAACTTGAATTTTCTGGTCATCTTTCAGGGTTCTCCATGAGCTGTTTTACTGTGTTGCTCCCGACACAGTAAAATGTTCTCCGACACAGTAACGATTAAAATTTTATGCATGCAACACAGTAAAAATTTTGCCGACACAGTAAGATCTGTGATAATTAGAAAACCTAAACACAAAAATTCTCTATAACTGAGACTTTAATTAAACAATTATATTAAATACTACAGCTTCACCTTGCATAATCAATTATCTCCTAGACCCTCACCGGACTTTACGCATGGCGAAACAAAGACAAATAATTTGTTTTCACACTTCCATGTAAGGTTTAATTGGTAGTTGCAATAAATTACATTGTATTATTTAAAAAAAAATGTCTTTTCCACAGAGCCACGGCTCTAGAATTATTTTAGCACTGTAAGTCTGACATAACGTCATCGAATCGAAGTCATTTGATTGATGTAAATAAATTACTTAAAATTTTGAACATGTTCAAGGAACTCTTAATATATTTTACTGTTCTGAAGTTTCTTTTTTTGTAATGTGATAACTCGATCAAGAAAACTGATAAATAATCACGGAAAATTTACTTCAAAAATTTTAAGCAGTACGACTGCATCGGTCAGAATTTCCTCTGCTTTTCAGAACATTTTTTTACTTTTATCAATATGTACGACCATACCATTTGTGTAACTATTTAGCGATTTTTTAAAAAAGTGTGTGCATATATTCTTTTGTAATTTTCATAAATAGTGATTTAGTTGCGAATTTGATCGCGAAAATACCGCGAAATGTTTGTTCTTCGCCTTCACTCTGCAACACAGTAACATTTCAAATGATGGAGAACCCTGATCTTTGCTGTACTTCAAAGACAGCTGAAAGTAATTTGAGTTTTGATAGAGTATTGCTTTAAAGTCTTTAAAGAATACGACGGGTTGTTCTAGCATAGTTCTTTCCATGCACAAATGGCTTTTTCAATTCTGAAAACAAAGATCCACACTATATCTTCAGTGTCCTCTGATATAAATTTGAATTTGCAAAAACGTGTGCATCTTGTACCCTTTCTGGCAACCCTATGTTTATGCCTCTAAATTAAAAAAATATATACTTGTGGTCGAGCACACATGTGCCCAGCATGATCAATAAGTAGTCCCCTTACAATTCAAGTAGTCTTCATGGGAATGCTCCAGAGCTGTGATAGGAATAGGCATTACATCAATAGCCCGTGCCGCATTACAGATTGACTTTCTCTACCTTTCGTTGTTTTTATACCAAGGCAAGCTACTGACATATAAATTGATGCTACAGGAATTTCAACAACCCTGAAGAAAATAAGCATTTTTAAGCATCCTTTGTGAGATTGAAACTTCTGAACATTTTCCCCTACACTGTCCATATTTCAAAGATCTCAGAGATAGATTTATCTATTCTCTACCGTATTATATCAACTCCAATATATTATTATTTGGTGACCAAAATCTTTCATTGGCAAATAACGTTCTGATCTTTAAATCTGTCCAAAAATTTATTGTAGCTACGAAAAGATTCGTGTGATCAGTTTTTCCCATAGTAAATATTCACTACTCCTTCTCTCTTGGGTATGTTATTTCCTGTGTACATCCTGTCAACTACATGTAGCAAGCGTCATTCATTTTTTTTTTCTTTTTCATTATTTCCCCAATCTTTTATTGTTATATTTCCCAAATCTGTATTTATATTTGTTACTGCATCTGTACTTATTCTTGAATCATCTTCTACGCTAATTCAATCACCTTCTATTGTTCGTTTTTTTTTTCTTCACATACATATTGTACATCTTTTAGATTCTTTCCGAATAACTAGAACGTGTTCCATTTGTGTAATTTAACATGATTTCATATTCAATATGTATGTAAATCTCAAATATTTTGTAATATAGCTTAAAACCGTGTTATGTAACTACCTAAAAAGGGTCTGTCATCTTTATCATTAATAATAAGGAAACGGATTAATATAAGTTTTTGAAACTTGTTTCCGAATCCTGTTTGATCTTTGTACTTCTTGCCTGTATTTCTTGCTCGTCATGTTCAAATAAAATATGGTTTAAAGTAAGCATTCTTGAACCTTGGCACCGAATCCCACCATGAATTTCTAGGGAATTCGTGTTTATTTCCTATTCATATAATTGTTTTTTTTTAAATTATTTTTTTTAAATTGATTGCTTATTTAATTCGCCAGGGAAATACATATAACATTTAAGCAAAAACTTCATAATGACCTCACAAACTTGATGTACTGTAGATTTCCAAACACCAAAAAGATTTCCAGTCGAACTTTATTCAGCTGAAGACGCCATTCAGTGGATGGCAACAGCCATCTTTAGAAATTTTCTTACCACCCAACGGCTCTTCTATATTTTAAGGACCGAGGGCAAAGCAATTTCCAATTTTAAACAATGATCTTAATTAATTTTCCTTTTTTTTTTTCGTGTGTAAATTTTCCCCTTAAATTTTTTTCATTTTTCATACCAAAAAATAAATGGATCGGATTTTCCCCTTCTTTCTTTGAGGAACATTAAAAAGTTAGTCTAATACCCGAATAATAATAATTTTTTTTATATGAAAATCCACAATTCTGAAACTGTGGATCTCCTTATTTAACATGAAAATATAAGGATTTACTTAAAGTACATAAATCTCGTCCGAACGCATAGCAAATTAACTTTTACTTACGTGTGTATATTTACTCATATGTAAATTTGCACACATAAGCAAATTTTCGTCGTATGAATGGGGTATAAGAGCGCGATAGTTAGAATCCCATTGTGGGACATGGAGACAAATTAGTCGAGATCACAGTAGGTGCTGGCACATAAAAAGATCACTCACTACTCAATGGCCGTAAAGTCCTGAGTATATATGTCAGAAATGGTGGCGTCTCCATATGAGCAAAAAATTCTTGAGAGAGACGTTATATAATCAATTAATCACCTAGGCGGTTGCACGATAAAGAACCTTCACTGCTCAATGACCCTTAATGCCGAGTAAAGGTATGAATTTGAAGCCTTCACCTGTGTATGATGACATCTCTATATGAGTTAAAAATTTAGAAAAGGGCGTAAAACAAGATACAAATTTACAAGTCATGTACAATTCATCCATCAATCTCTATTTATTGCTAAAATGAAAAAAAAGGAATATTACACGTTGAACTAGCTTAAATCAACAATTTCTTTATCTTAGATACCTTAATCAAATTACACGTGCTATTTGGCATGCAAAGTTCATCAGAACATAGCAAGATAACTATGTCAAAAGGTATTTTGTTAGGAAAATAAAATGCAAATAAAATTTATACGTTTTACTGTAAGCATGTTTTGAGTACATCTTGAAAATCTTTTATTTTTTCCTTGAAAACATGGATCTTATTTGTGTTTTAACCATTATTTTTTTTTCATTTTTTTATTGTCCAGTACAGATCTGATTTTCGTCTTCGACAAACTATCCTAAAACATGCTAGAAACAAATTATTTAAAATTTTTAATTATATTCTTGTACAAAGCATGAAATGATGCATTTTCACTAAAAAATTCAACAAAGCCCTACCCAAACACTAAAACCTGTGTCCCAAGGCCATGAAATTAATAAATTTGGAAGATGTATTCTCATCATCATGACTGTGCACTTAGTTGAAGATTTTCAAAGAATTAACACATTTCACTTTATTATCAATGTATCCCCTATCAAAATAGCCCCTCATTGCCCCATGTCATACTAAAGATCGGGGACTAAAAATTTTATAATGTCGAAAAAAACACATTTGTTCATCATAGCTTTAAACTTTGATTATCTGCTCAACACTAAGGAGCAAACAGGATTATTTAACAGAAGTAATGCATATTTACTACATTATCAGTAGAGTCTCATCCTCACATCAGGCCATCTGACTTAGGAGCCATGAATCTCATAATTCTGGAAGAAACACTCTCGTTCATCATAAATATATACTAAGTTTCTTTGCGTTATAACCACGAGCAGAAAAGAGTATTTTCAAAGAAATTATACCTTTAACCAAATAATCATTATAGAGCATCCCCCTCCCAAACTACAGGGATATAAATTTAACAATTAAAAAAAACCCGTGTAATTCATAACCATGCATCTAGTTTGATTATATAATACCCCGGAGGAGAGTCATACAGAAAACTCAGAAATGATCATATAGGTCATACATGTATGAAATATGTCACTTTTCGTACTTTTCACATAAAAATTGATTTACCCGATAGAAATGAAAGCTCAATCATCATACAAAAATTATACATAACTTTTATTGATAGACGTGAGAGAATGGGGAGAGGGGAGGTGTACCTCAAGAATGAAAACTAATTCATGTTGTTTGGTAAAACAAAATTTATGGTAAAAAAAAAAAAACCATCAAAATGCAATAAAATTTTCAAAAACGTCCAACAAATGTATGTTGACTACAGAATCAATGACTGATTTTTTTTAAAGTAAAAAAATTAAATTAAGTGTTTTACACCTCCATGGCAGTTTATCCCATCTCTGATGTTTTTTTTAGGTTCATATTTATGAAGAAGGATATGGAGATAACGAACAGCTATAAAAAAACGTTTTATTTCAATAGATTTTTGAGCTTGATTACAGGTCTTTATCTTCATATTTCATAAACAATCTTTATTCCAGAATATTTTATTATCACATTTGTATATGAGGACATCAATGATTCCAAATCAATATTAAGAAATTAATTATGCTTTTTACTAATAACGTTAAGTTATTTATATAGAATTGGTCAATGTATGATGTTTTTCAGCTGTACTTTACATATTTTGTTATCATAGTGTGTCCCAGCATTTGAAGTAATATCGAATTGTCTAAGACAATATTATCACAGATAAATCAAGTTATGCCGCTTTGAAAAAAAACTGTTAAATTTTACAACGTCGGATAATTACGGTTTTTTAACCCAATCAATTTTTTTGTTTCTGTTGCGCCATGTTTTTAGCCTGGTATTGCGGTGAAAAAAAATCAAGCTGTAGAAAGTCATGAAATGAATCTTTGTGCAAAAGGCCTAGGGAACTGCGTAATGGTGGCCTAAGATTAATTATTGGTCAGCTTCTAAGGAGAGTATCATCTGTGCCTGTGATTTATGTTGTGGAAATTATCCTTTTGGGATCTACATGTATTTCGGTGGAGGCACAGATGGTTTTTTTTCAGAACACGTCAAACCCTGCAAGGGTTGGTGTTCACCTCGTCAACCTGAAGCACGGGGACCCCCTTCGTACATGCATAACTATTGGAGAAGTATTAGAAATGCAGTGATTGTGCAATGCCATGATTAAGTATTTTGGTTATTATAAAAACAAACAATGTTTTTTTGCTTACATATTTGGAGAAGCTTTAAATCATTTTGTATCCATATGACATTTTGGACTAGCCGCAAACTTTTATAAATACAGGCTAACCGGCGGTGCAACAGGTCAACTCATTTATATAATTATATTTCTTTCCACATAGGTACCCGTTACCACAACATGAGTTTTCCTTATCATGATTTGTTCTTCTGTTGTTCAGTAAAGCATTTATGTACAAATGTTCAGTATAACAGTTTTTACTCAATTTTTGATGTTCAGTAAAACAACACCCTATAAATGCTTTATACTTGATGGAATGTTTAAATATTAAATATTACTAATGCTGTCGGTTAAAATCTAAAAATTATTTTATTTTACATATTAGCTACAAATGCACGTAGTTCCTAGCAGTGTGATTTATATGTATCAATAGTAGCGTTTTGAACACACATCGTTTTAGTAAGTCTCAATATGCTTGGCGATTGATTGTTATGCTAGTGGTAATGCTGGCTTTGTGCTCATATTAATTAATGCAAGACAGTGCGGAGGATTATTTTTAATCATATTTATTTTATTGCATCGATTATAAATGATAATTAAAAATAAAGGACAGGCTTCTATAACAGGTTTGTACATCAGTCTCAGAACAAAAAGACCTAACGTCCAGACAACCAGATTCATTTTTTAAATCAAGGTGTCTCTCATCAATCATTTAACACTAAGCAAACCTTTATTGCATTATGAAAATAATTTTTTCCGTTTTACTTTAATGGGGAAACACTTTTATGATGTCGACTCCATGCCGGAAAGGAATGCTTTTATCATGTGTATTTTTATTCCATTTTAGATAAGCATTAGGTAAATAGATAGAAAGTCAACATACGTTATAAAAAGGACAAATTGTGTTTCTTTACAATCTAAATTAATTTGATGAACAAATAACATTTCTAGTATTTGTTTAATTTGATTATTGTATTTTTTTCTGCAGATCGGAATATTGTCTTTTTATGATTTCTTTTTTAGTGCACAAGAGGAAATGTGTTCTATGAAGAAAAAATAATAAATCAAGACTGTTTATATTCATTCCAAATAATGAGAGAAGAGAGAGTAGCTGAACAATTTTCAAATTTAACAGTAACCCCCAAAGGCTTTCCTTCCCCCTCTCTTGAGAGAGAGAGAGAAAGAGAGAGAGGGGGAGGAAATGTCATTCGTTATTTTTTTATTGTTTTCTTTTGTTGAGGATAATTTTTAATTACATTTACAACGGTTTCATCCGGCAAAGTGCTTGTAAACACTAAACAAGTAAGATTATTATATCATATCTTTTTAATGGAAATTAATTCTACCAAAAATAATGCAAAAAAAATAAACAGAACATAATAATTATAATAAAACAAAAGTACTTTTTCTTTACTTTTCGACATCAGTCTCGATGCAAATTACGACTTTCCCGGTTTGTACAGGACTTAATCCACAAACAAGTACATACACCCGCGTTTGCGTTAAATTTATATGAACAATTCAAGAAATATGCTTTATTAGTGGATTTTTATTTTACATATTCCTAAAACTACTTTCAATAAATAATTAACTAGAAACAAAGAGAAAATATTATAACTGCCTTGTGTCTTTTTTTGTGCAAGCATGCATTTTATATTCAACAGTCACATACTGGTCCAAAATATTTAGGGATGTAACCAATACTATATTAAAAAATTCTTTTACCACATTTCAGCTTTACTTGATGAAAATAGAATTTGATATCCAGAAAATAATAATTATCAAGTTAATTAGTGTGCTAACTGACAGCAGGAAGTATGTGGTATGATGTGTTATGCACAGAGATCAAGTGGTTGTTGAATGTCAATTGAATGTTATTAAAACGTGCTAATTAAATTAGCAGAGTGACAAGACCATCAACAATTTCATTTTGATGTACCAACCAACAATATGACCGGCTAATAAGTACTATTTAGACAGATGTTGTCAAACAATATTTGTCGTCTGGTCGGAGAATATTTTATGTTTAAAATAAAAAATAGGAGCTAAAAGATCAATGCCTGAAAATTAAACATAACGATGTACATATTAAAATTTTACATTTAACATTTTATATGAGTTTACAATATGCATGCATTTGTATTGCAATTGTTTTATACTGTGAATATACTGATTTCATAGAAAAGAAACAAAATTTGGACTACATGTATAATGCCCGTAAAATGTTTGTCTTGAAATAATGACGTTTCCATATATCAGTGAAATATTCTGGATAAGGGCTTTAAACAGTATACAATCTTGAAATAATGTTATCTTTAAAGGTTCACTGCTAATGTATATTTTATTGAAGTACAATTCTATTATAATATTGAGTACTTTTTGATTGCATTATGTGATATTCAGTAGGGATAAACTGAAAATAGACTCATTATAATTTTGGACTCGTAAAACATGTATTATTTTTGTATAAATTTGAAAGCAGTTTATTGTATAGGGTTCTTTGGTCTTTATCTTTTCTTGTATTATCTTTCTAAGAATATGATTCATTTGAAACCAGAGTAGAAACGTTGGTATAGAGCTAATATTTATGATAGCTGATCCTTTAAAAGATACTTTAATCGGGTGTATACTCTATCATTAAAGAATGCAACTTGTTTATTATGTTTCAACATACGCATTGAAGGATATGCATGTAGTGTGTTTTCAAATGAACACTAGAAACTTCATTTTTGAATTTAAAATAAGATAAACTTGCTGATTAAATAATCTCCGTCATTCTAAAGAACTGCTGAAACAAAAGTAAAAAATTCATTGTTATTCCTGTGATTGATTTGAGATACCATAGTCTTAATCTTTCTTAATTCTCCGCTACATTTCGTAAAAGTATATTTGACAGAAAAAGGGTAAATCTTTTGCTAAAAAGAAAACATCAAAAAAGCTTTCTCATGACAGAACAAACCGTTATTTATATGGTAGGTCGCTATTTCTTGGATTGCTTAATTTATATCTTCTTCTGATTTATTTTTGGTACATGTATTTAAAAGACAACTAAAGGTACAGGGAACAGTGAGTTCACAAAACAATATCCTATCTCCAATAAGAATTTAATGTATATAAAAGTAAAGTTCCATAGACTTGCATTAGGATTTAGCAGAACTTGTGATAACAAAAGATACCTCTCTTATCAAGAATAATAACAAAAAGTTTTTTATTTTGATATGGGAAGGCCAAAACATCTAAATTCGATCTAAACATTAAATAGAAAGAGCACAATGGCAACAAAAGATAAAGATTTTGTGAAGATCTTAAATTTCATTCAGTGCTATGGGGGGAGGGGGAGGTTCGGAATAAAAGATGGGTATCCAATTTTTAATGCAGAACGACAAATTCCATGTTATATTATGGGAAACACCAATCATCTTTCGGTAAAAACAGAAAATTAAATATAAGTTTTAAATTCATTTGGCACTCTATAATGATTGTGTAAAAAGTCATTAAATTGCAAAACTTTGTTTCAGGAGTTGCAGATAAAGGATGGCTATACTCCCAAGTGTAATGGACGGAAGGACATATATGTGTACCGAATGAAACATCTCCACTTTACATATGTAACCACTCCTACCTCTGAAAAGTATAATTAGTATTGTATGGTCTAATATGATTGGGGCTTCTTCCGATGAAGTATTAAAATATCATTAATTTATTTTTCTTTGAATGTGTAAATAACACTATATATTACTTTTTGAAAATAAGTCGGCCGATATCTTTCTAAAAACTAATATTTGATGCACGTTTAAAATAATGTTAACTGTTTTACAGTAGTGTACAGTTGTTAATACAAATCCAAAAAAGCTAAAACACAAGATGTATTTGTGAAAAATCTATGGCTAAGGTTAAAGTTTCTCAAATGCAAGTCAAACTCCAAGGTCAAGAGATTAAAATGTTGCAATCCAAAGAAAGGATGGATAAACTGATTGAATATTAAGGCCCAAACACCAACCATTTAAAAGTTATGGTAACTTAAGGTTAATGTTTTCTAAAGTGGGTCAAACTCCACAGTCAGGGTCAAAATTAATGATGCGCAAGATACATATAAGATCCTGTCATACGAAGTACTTCTTCAAAAATTAAAAGCCCTACCACAACTGTTTAAATGTGATGGCGAAGATTAAGTTTTTCTAAAGTCGAACAAATTCCAAGGTCAAGGTCAAAATGTAAATATTGTTGGTATTCAAAAAAAAGGTCTTGTCATAGGAAATATATCTGTGAAATTTGAATGCCCTAGTACTAAATGTTCAAAAGTTATGACCAAGGTAAAAGTTGCGTAAATTTTTGCAAAATTTTTCAACTTCGAGAGGTCAAATATTTTGGTAAACTAAGAAAGATATTGTCACAAGAAATACACATGTGAAACATGATAGTCGTACCTCCCATCAATCAAAAGTAATGGACAAGGTCAAATATTTTGTGGACACCGCTAGGCGTACGGACGGACAGGGCAAAAACTATATAGACCCGAATCTTTGATTACCTGGGCATGAAAATATTTATAGCTCATCAGTAAAGAAACGTACGGTTTTGTCTTGCTACTACTTGCATTTTCTTTATTTATTGATATTTACATTAATATGTATTTCTTAACATAGTGCATGTTTCTTGTAGTAAAATGCATTAATTTTAATTGTTATACGTTTCAGTTGTAATTCAGATCAGATGTTATGATCAGGTCTTTTTGTGTTATCTGAGTCTTCAGAACTGATGTGAAGGTGGTGATTCATTAAATACATGAACCATGGCTAAGAAACTAAGACATCAGAATAGACAGAACGTTTTATGTCAGATATATGAATGTCTTGTTAGTATCAGAAAATTATTTTCCCTCTAAGCACCTTTAACCTCAGTTTGAAATGATTTGAATTACAGAAGATTTTAGACAACAATCCTATTGGTAGAAAAAAAGATATCCGAACAAAAGTTTAATATTGAATTGCATCTTCGTTTTGAAGAGACTTTGCCTACAGAAGAGACAGACAAGTTCCCTCTTGGCTATAATAAGAATCAGAATGTGGTCATGAGCAAATGTATGCTTTCATAGAGGATGAGTCACTGTGGTAAATCAACCAACAGACTTTAGTGCCTAGGGCATATCGTAGAACAGCCATCTTGTCCGTTGCACACCGATGGTTGGTCACAGCCATCTTTTCCTTTAGTTGCACACCGAGGGTTGCAAAGTCAAACTTGAACACAAGGGGCCTACCTAGTTAAACTATAAAGAATTCTAAATAAGAAAGCTTTGTTTCAGTCCTTTAGAACATTTGTATGGCATAGGTTGCGAATAGTTTAAGTCAAGAACATTATCCTTTAATTGAACCATTTACTTATGAATATTTGGCTCATTAGAATTTAGCAAAAAAAAAAAAAATCATTGACTTGATTTACAATATTAAAATACCAAACTAACACAAGAGCAAACAGCTCTGTCGTATCTAAAATATTATGACAAGAGGCTTTAACAAATTTCATATTTCGATCAAAACCCTTACTCAAAATCATGGTCAATCTACTCTCAAATTTCTAAATACAGAATCTGGTCTCTTAATGACAAGAGGCTAAAAAAATCTCAAATATCTTATAAAGAAATGTTCAATATTGCTGGTACACGTTCCTAAAACGAATAAGTTCGATGATGATGATGCATTGGTATTATTGAATACAGTAGTAGACCTGGGAAGTTCTCCTTGTCTTCTTGTTTCAGACTAATTTGTTTCATTTCGGTTGTATATTGCCTTCTTCAAGGTCAATGCAATTTCCAAACCAACTCCTACTTCATTCCATGGATTAAGGACTACATTGATAAATTCGGTTGTGTTAAGTTTGTAATTAATTTGAACTCCTGAAAGGTTAATGTCCGGCCCCTTTATTTTTTTGTTCGTTGTTTAACGTCCCTCTCAAAAAAACTTAATCATATGGAGACGCCTACAATTTCTGCAAATTTATATATTTACTCGGAACTCAGGGCCATTGAACAAAGAGGAATTGTTTCCTTTAAACGGGAGCACAAAATGATATCGGTTTCTGTATTCTCAAAGGTCTTCACCAACACAAAGTGACGCTTTTTGAGTCAAAAAAAAAAAAAAACAGACCTGCAACCTTTCAAAAAATCACATTAAGTATGCTCTGTGACTTTATTAGATGAGCAAGAGGCTTTTATCAATGAGGAACACTTTTGAGGAACGTCTATTACCTATATGTATTATCTATCGATAAATACTTAGGGCGGGTGTGACCATTCAATAGGGACATCTTTCTCCTCGTAAGAACCTTTTATGTTTCCAGAGGTCAGTGTTTTTGCCATGTTCGAGATTAGTTTTATAAGATTGAAAACTATTCGTTAACGCCAACCTTTATCCGGATTAGGACACTTTTTGTAAAACTATCACGTGCAAATTTGACTGTAAACATTCTAAAAACTGAATTTTGTCACACTCAAGTTAAATTCTTGACTATATTTTTGACAATGATTATGTTAGATCTCTTTTTGCTAGATCAAATTTCTTGCACCTTAATATATAAAGGAATTGCTAAGATTCATGGAAAGATGAAAACAAAAATCAGATATTATACAGAGCAGTCAAGGGTACAGAAAGGGGCCTAATTTATACGGAAAATGTTTTCTCTGATTTTGCATCAAAGTAACAAATCTTGAAAATGCTACCAAATGAAATGTTGTTTAATTTAAAACTGTAGGTGAGCTTTTAATTAAAGAACTATGTATGGTAAGAGCCAATTCTTCATTTTAGAATGATATTTAGATATGTTGAATTGATAATTATTTTGTAGAGGAAATTATATTAGATATATTTTCAACATATATTTCACATTTATATACACTCACTGGCTGTAAATGACAACAGAAATACTGCTTTTTTAAAAATCTGTCCAAAAAAGCCAAAAATATGTCTTTTTCTTGATGTTTTTTGCAGTTTTATACAAATTATGCTAACTTCATGATGCCATATTTCTAAATAAACGGCATGTTGATCAAATTAAAAAATTACCGATAAAGGTCGCATGTATAGCTGTACAAAGTAAAGCTTTATATAAAATAAAATAAAGATATGCATTTTAAGGGGCCATTTGAGACACTTATCATATATTGCTTTTTATATAAAGATTTACTATTGCAATCAATTTTACATCAAAATACCGTATAAGTAGAAATTTTAGCGAGGATTTAATGTAGGCATTATTAGCGAGGGTGCTGACATCGCTTAAATTGAATATCGCTAAAAATTAATTGCGTATTATTTGTTATAGCTTCTTTAGCTAATATTTTAAAATCGCTAAAATTACTTCTCTCTAAGAATAAAATACCAGTTTTTAGGTAGAAATCGCTAAATTTGCGTCTCGATAAAATGTCTACTTATACGGTATTGCGGAAGTTTAAGAGGTTAATATGTTTTACGGTGTGACCGTCGGGGCGAGCGCAGTTGTACCATAAAAAATACACTTGAAACGTTGATCCGCCACTACAAACATCAAGTCTCACGAGACATCTAGACTGTGTCGTCAGACGACGTAACGACGTAAGTGTTTACGGAAATAGTCGAGCGTCTGGTTGATACTAGTCAATTTTGAAAAAAAAACACATTGTAGAGAATTTCTTTTTTTTGGGGGGGGGGGGGGGGGGTCTTTTACGACTTCTACAAACTGAAGCCTTTAATGTTATATAATATAGTTTAACCGCGTAGTTTTTGAATTTTTATTCAAATTCTCAGAAAAATGGGATTTGAAGTGAAAAATATTTGTATAGATTAATAAGGATGGTTTCAGAGAGGTAGGATTTTGAACATCATAGAATTTTTACAATTTCTTTATATTCTAGAAATTTATTTTTTTGCATCATTTTCAATGAAATAAGACCAAAAATATATACCAATCCAGGCATCCATTTTTTGTTTGTATCATCTGTCCTTAATAAAGTATTATTATTCAAAATACAGTTTTTTTTTCTGAATTAGATTGAAAATTAATTGAAACTCATAAATTGATGAAATTATTAGAAAATAAACTTTTCATCTGCACTGAACTCACAGTCAGATGAATATATATAAATTTCATTTGCAAAGCATTGGATGGGACTGCAAAACCCTAAGCTTTATCAAGTTTGGGGAATTCTTAAAAAATACTCCTCTAGTCGCTTTATAAATCACTGTCAAACTCAAAAATAGCAAATATTACAAGTTATGTATTTGAATATATAATTCAGATCAAGAGATACCAGAAAGCTTATTTCAGTCTAATTGTTGTTCTGCTCCTATTTTGTATGGTTTTATGGACTTTTGTTCTTGAATACTCTTCATATGTTTAACTGTAAAAAAAAAACCTGTACATCTTTTTAATATAAGTAAATGAAGAATACAATGTATAATGCGTTTTCTACAAAGAGAATAAGGAAAAGGGTCTTTAGATCATCACATTCATCGTTCAACAAACTTACAAACCTACAAAAACTACAAAATTTTATCAGGAAAATTCTCTTGTGAAGCACTAATTAGTGGTATGACCATTATGGTATTTTTGAAAATAGATGCTTACTCGCTTGACAAACTGCTAATTTTTATGTTTTATGTTTCATGTGGCGATCCTGAACCTACCGTACCATGGCTGTCTTCACTGGTCTTTAGGTTTTTTTTAAACTTCAACTGCGAATAGTTCAACTACGATACCTTGTTTTCTCTTGTAATTTAGAGCCAATCGAAAAAGAAAACTAGAGGTACTGTGAGCGATGAGCTCACTAAATGATACCCCCCGCCTCCGTATAGTTATAATGGTGAAGTCCATGTTTTGATGTGGCCGGGTTACCCGAAATATGTGTCGGATCAAAGAGTAAAATAGGAGGTGCACAATGGCAATATGTAATAAAGATTCTGTGAAATTTTCATCAAATTTCATTAAGTGATATGAATAAAGTTGCGGATAAGAGATGGGTGCCCCAAAGCGTAACGGAAGGACGGACGAACAGACGGACGGACGTACAGACGGACGGAATTAACGATTTCTATATACCCTCCCGCTTTTCAAGCGGGGGTTAAAAAAATCTTAATTTTAATTTTAGATTTTTAGCTCACCTGAGCCGAAGGCTCAAGTGAGCTTTTCTGATCACATTTTCTTCTCAAGAATAACAAAGCCATAATTGATCATATTTATATGAAAGCGTCTTCAGGTAGTGTAATTTCAAATTTTTTCAAATCATGACCCCGGGGGTAGGGCGGAGCCAAAATGGCCGATCAAATTTTAACATAGAAATATATAGGAAAATTCTTTAAAAGTCATCTTCTCAAGAATAGCAAAGACATGATTGGTCATGGAACTACTTTTGGATTTAAACTTTTCAATAATATACCAATTTCTATATTTTTCCTAGTCACAGTGCTCAGGTGAGCGATATGGCCCATGGGCCTCTTGTTGAAATAAGATCTTTGGTCGTATTATGTGCCACTTTTATTCATAATGATGCATTCAAATGGAAAATATTTTTATCAGTTAATTTTTATATATTCTGTCTCCATTTTCTAGCTCACCTGAGCGAAAGGCTCAAGTGAGCTTTTCTGATCACATTTTGTTTGTCGTCCGCCCGTCTGTCTAGCAGTCCGTCTGTCTGTTTGTCCGTCTGTAAACTTTTTACACTTTCGACGTCTTCTCAAGAACCACTGGGCCAATTTTAACTAAACTATGTACAAAGCATCCTTGGGTAAAGGGGAATTTAAATTTTTTGAAATGAAGGGCCAAGTCTCCTCACAAGGGGAGATAATCAAGAAAAGACAAAAATAGGGTGGGTTCATTAAGAAATCTTCTTTTCAAGAATCACTGGGCCAGAAAAACTGAAACTTATATGGAAGCATCCTGGGGTAGTGTAGATTCTAAATTCTCCAAATCATGACCCGCGGGGATAGGGCGGGGCCACAATGGGGATTGAAAGATTTACATATAAATAAGTAGGAAAAATCTTTGAAAATTTTCTACTCAAGAACCACTGGGTCAGAAAAGCTGAAACTTATATGGAAGCATCCTGGGGTAGAGTAAAATCTAACTTGTTCAAATCATGACCCCCAGGGGTTTGCGGGGCCACAATGGGGAATCAAGGTTTTACATAGAAATATTAAGGAAAAATCTTTGAAAATCTACTCAAGAACTACTGGGCCAGAAAAGCTGAAACTTATGTGGAAGCATCCTGGGGTAGTGTAAATTGTTCAAATCATGACCCCTGGAGGTTGGGCGGGGCTACAATGGGGAATCAAAGTTTTACAATGTTTTACAAAAAAAGCACCCTATGGTAGTGTAGATTTCAAATTGTATAAATTATGATCAGTTGGGTAAGTTTGGGTCACAATATGTACCCGGTATTACAAGGGGGAATCTGGTAAAGAACGGAATGGTCAAAGCTTCTCAGGTGAGCGATGTGGCCCATGGGCCTCTTGTAATTGAGGTACTAATGACATGAAATTGTGTTAATTAGTAGTTCCAGATGAATTTTCTATTTACGGACATTTCAAGATATTACATAGGAAAAATACCATGTCTCATTTAAACAAAAATTAATAGTTAAGAGCGTATTTATTTTTAATTGTACATATGTATAATCTACTGGTTAGGGTTTTCCAATTTTTGCATTCTTTTATAGTAAAAAGGTTATGCAGATACTACATACTCTCATTTTTATATTTCCATATACATGTACTTACAGTATCAATAAATTTGACAAACCGTCGAGGGCATAGTCTCCCAGTGTGCTTATCTGATTCCATTGAAGTTCTCTGAAAATTATTCCCTAAAATTGTTTTCAATAATTTATCATCAGAGATTCCTGTAGTATTTTATCTAAAAACTTATTATGCAATAAAACATTATTCATCATTATATAGTCTACTTATAGACTCGAACAGTTCATAACACAGTAATTCAAGACGTATTCACCGGAGTGTCAGTGATCGTGGAGCGGTATTGTGACGTCTCAATGAATACATCTAATAAAATTGAAAAACAATTAATGGAAACCGTTGCAACGGTCGAAGTATGCTAAAGGTATAAGCAGGAAATATTTAAGCAAGTCTATTGCAGAATTATTAATTTTCTTAATATTTCGACGTCATCTACACAAAGGATGGAATACACGGAAGTCTTCAGTTGTTATCTGGACATTATACTGGCGTCGCGCACGGTGTTGGTGTCAAAAAGGTTAAAATTACTATTGTGGCGGCATTTGCACTATTTGCACTATTTTCATAATTTCAAAACAATTCACTATATGAAACCTATATAACATTCGCTCGGTAATTGTACACTTAATACATTTTAACAAAAATATTGGTTAAAAAATTCCATTTGTCAAAGATATTGATTTGACTATTCCGTCAATTACATGAAAAACGCATGTAGATCGGTAACAGGGGCGTCGCACACGCAATTACAAAATGTTGATAACTTCCTTAAAACAAACAATACAAACATAAAATTTGGTAGAAAAATTAAAATACGATGTAGATGATGTAAATTATTAAGATTGTAATGTCATTCAATCCGTATGCTTTGAACCGTCAACGCGTCACTCAAAATCCAAGACAGAGGTGTAAATTCTACAAAATGTTGCCATGTTATTAAGAAAAAGATCTCGAGGGGGGTGGGGGGTGGGGGGTGGGGGGGAGGTAGTGGCCAACTTTTTCAAAGGCACGTTACTTTCAATTCCATTGAAATATTACTTCAAGAGAAATGCTGACTCATTTGTTGAACATTGAATGAAATGCCATAAAATGAGGTTTAATATTATTTCAATATAGCTGTGATTTTGTTCTTCATTAAAAAGTATGGGGGGCACAGACATACTCTTGCCCCCCCCCCCCCTCAATAAAAAAAAATTCGCAAGTTAAAAAAGCTGCCTCCCTGTGACTACGCCTATGAAAGTAAAACATGCGCACTGTATACTGTAGTACACTGTATAAGTATATAACTATATATCCTTGTACCATTCCGGGTCCGAATTAAGACACAAGAAAAAAAAATTACGCAAACGTAAATTTATGGTAAGATAATAATTATGATTTCAAATTTGAACATGCATGCAAAAGGACAGAGAGAGTTAAGACCTTAAATATCTGCATCAAAGTACGGCCACGTATAATACGTGTATATATTTCCCTTTTGGATTTTTCTTAAACTAAGAGCCCTTTTCTCGCAGATTGAAACAGACACATTTTAATCATTTTTATATAGACTGTGAGGAGAAACATAAGTAAAATACAGTTGATACTTTGTAAGACAGTCCATGATTATATCCGACCAGAAGAGAAGTTAATTGAATCCTGGGATCAATTAAGATGAACTCATAAATATTTAAATAAAAGCCAAGTTTATAAAATCATGAAAACTATTTTACCGTTACTCAAGACCCATTCAACAAATATTGATTGATTGATTGATTGTATATTGTTTATCGTCCCTCTTGAGAATTTTTCACTCATATGGAGACGTCACTGTATGTCGGTGAAGGGCTTCAAATTAAGACCTATACTCTTCACTCAGGGCCATTGAGCAGTGAGGGTTCTTTATCGTGCCAGCGCCTACCGTGACACGGGACCTACGTTTTTAAGGTCATATCCGAAAGACCCGTGACTTTCACTTCTAGTGCCGAGCGCTTGACGAAGGAACAGTCACTACCTTTGTTTACGTCTTAGGTATGACGCGGCACCGTGAACGATTGAAAAAATAGTAGAATAATTTATTTGTTGTATTATATATCCACACTAACTACTAATGAGAGTTTAACTAAATGTGTTTTCAATGAATTGCACTATATGCATGTAATTGGAGGTATTACTGGGTTTTTATTTTTTCTTCGTAAAAAATGTTAAGGAAAAAAGCAACGTCAAATTAATTTTCCAGAAATTCACGTAAAATAACGTCATTTTGACGTTACCGAAACTGACACCAACACCGTGCGCAACGTCACTGTCTTACAAATATCTGTATTTATCTGGTAAATAACAAACCATATTCACCATTGAAAAAATCCATAATTGTATATGAAATTTTGTTTTAGATATCTGATATAATTTTATAATGATGCTTTATAACATTAGCTATGTCAAATAAGGTGTTTCGGGGCATAATTTGTAGGTACACAAGATAAAAAAAGCATATTTCGATTATTTCCAATTAACAATTATGAAAAGCAGTCATAAATATCACAGTTTTTTTTCCATATCAGACAAAAAAAAAATATCCAGATTGCCTACAGTCTTTCAGAAAACGATAATTTGAATGTACATGACCTCTTCTAAAAAATAATGCTCATTTTTTATAGGAATTGGGACTACTTTTTATGTAATTTCAAATTGAATCCATGAAAATACTTTAATTAAACTACAGTTATTTGACCAGTTCCGAATAAGAAACTGATTCGGCAGTGCTATAAATATATGAGGCATCAAGATCTAAGTTTTTGTCAAGGTAGTTTAATGACTTGTGGAATCAAATATTGTATAATAAAAGTTCACCCCCCCCCCCCAATAAAAAAAAATTTTTCGAAAGTTAACAGAGGTGTCAATTTTACCAGTAAAAAATAAGCCGACGACTTCCGAATATGCTTGGGGTACCTATTCAATTCAACCCTAAATGAAAAATAAAATACGCCCCATATATGCCTTGAAAATGTTAATTTGATAGCTTACTAATAAGTTATTCGTATTTTCAAAGTATAAAGAGAAACTAGGGGAAGGGTGAGCACTGAGCTCATTTTAATGATACCTCACGCCTCCTACATATATATGATTATCATGACAAAGTCTATTTTTGCTCTGGAATATGAATTTATAATAGTGCTTAAAATGGGTATTCGTAACTAGTAAAATGACAACACGAAAATATTCCGATATCTGTCAGTGTTATTTATTTTAGACAAGTTTTCAGTATTAGTTAGAGTACATATCAAACTTACTTTTGATACGTGGAATGTTGTTTTATTTGAAAAAAATGGTGTCTCTACACAAGTTTTTCTGCAGATGTACACGTCACAGTGATTCAGATATGTTGGATTGTAAAAATATGTCGACACTTTCATGTACAAAAACGAAACCGAACTGCGGCTAAAAATCAAAACTTTGCATAATTCAAAAACTCGTCAATAAGCCTTCGTATCATAGGTATCAATTTATTTAACACCTTTGAATGTGTTAATTTATCAGCTCTTATTATCAGAAACATTACTGCTTTTATATATTTGACTCTTTGAAAATTTAATTTCAGTATCTGTATATTCAACAAACCGTCGAAGACAAATATTATCTTCAAACGTGGTGATTTTTTTTTCCTCCAAAATTTTATGAAAATGTACAAAAAACATTCCACTGTATTAAACATTTTCTTTTAAATATAACCTGTACCATTCGGAAAAGTGAGATATGCTCATAACAGTCATTACTGATCAATAAGTAGGGTTGATGGTGGTTCTGACCAGTGAAGACAGAATGCTTACTTCTCTTTGGCACACGATTCCAACTACTGTATACCCCAATTAGCAGAAATTTTAGTGAGGATTTAATTTTGGCATTATTAGCCAGGGTGTTGATATCGCTTAAATTATTTATCGCTAAAAAATAATTGCATTTTCTTTGTAATAGCTTCTATAGAGAGCATTTTAAAATCGCCAAAATTACATCTCGGTAAGATTAAAGTACCAATTTTGAAGTACAAATCGCAAAATTTGTCTCACTCTAAAATTTCCGCTTTAACGGTTTAATTCTTCCAGAGTTAAGTGAAATGCCCTTTACATAATTTGTTTTGTTTAGTGAATTAATTATATTCGTCAAAGAAGATTTCCTGATATATTGGTCAACTCGATAAAGAAATTGAAGCTTAATCGTCATACTATAATTTGACTTAAGTTAATGACAAACGTGGATGACTAGGGAAGGGCTCTTCAAGAATTAGAAAAAAAGTTAATTGTATTTGGTAAAATTAAATTTCTTGTGGAAAATCTTCAAATAGTTATAAAATGTAAAATAAAAGTTTCAAGAATGTATTATGCGTGGACCTTTTTTTAAACAGAATGAGGGATTAAATGTTTAAACACCTCCATTGTACTAGATCTCACTTCTGATATATTCAAGGTCCATGTTTGCTATGCTCAAAATAGGTATTATTTCAATAGATTTATGACCTGTATTACCGATCATTACTTTTAATTGTTTTTGTTGAACTTTTTTTATATTAACAAAGTTTATTCAAAAAGAATCATTATCGTATTCGAAGTGATTAAATCAATCATTATGATTCTAAATCAATGCTACTAATTTATTAGCTATCAGAAATTCATCAATGCAATCAAAAGATTTTGCAAATTTGAAATATTTGTTCCGAATAATTTTATGTTGAACTTTTATGAAACTATCCCTTTCTTTTCAGCTATTAAAAACAAGATCTCCTTTTCCTTTCTAAGTGAAAGGGGTTTCATAATAACGAGAAGCATGTTCAAAAATAGATTTGAAAATATTTTGAAAATAGATTTGAGATAGTCCTATATTTTTCTATTCCATTGTTATATCTTATAACTCTTCTAAAAGTTAGTCCATTCAGAGTAGAACAACCATAATACAAGATTTTATTACAAAAGATTTACATAATAATAATATTCTCAAATATCATAGTCTGGAACGGCTATAAGTAACAGTACATCAGAAAAAATTTTACGCTAGCCTATAAGCTCTTGACAGATTTTAATTAAATCTTAATCATTAATTATTTTTAATTATTTTTATCATCAATACCACATGTTAGAAATTAACATTAGCTTTATTGCTAACATACCTTAATATATATGAACTGATATTTACACCTTATCAACATTCCCATACTAGCAGATTACATTATTTTCATATTTAAAAAAAATCTTTTATCTATGTTTTATTTCACGTTTTCAATTACAATATAATCATCATGTTACATTACATTTGTAAATTAACTGATGTCTATTATGAATTAACATCACTTTGAATAAAAAAAAAATAGATCAAAAGTAACACACAAGAATACATCTGCTACTTTTGTTCTACTTACATGTAAGAATACTTTAAAACAGTTACTTATAATTACAAGAAACAAGTATCTGTGGGGATGTTGGTAGGTACTTCAGTTAACCCTTTACCACCACAGCTTACATATGTCCCATTACAGGAGGTACTCCTCCTACAGTAACAGCCACTAGGACAGGCCCCAGTCACAGGTTCGTAGATCAGAACACAGAGAACTAACGTCCACACAATCAGATTCATTTTGGGAATCATGACGATATGTTCCCCATGAATTCTTTATCACTCGGCAAACGTTTCAATTAGCGTGATAATTAATTCCTCTGTGTTAATTTAATACGGAAACATTTCATTAATGGCATTTGTGTTTCAGATATTGACGCTATTATTTTAAAGTATATATTAGGTTCACATTAGTACTACGCATATAGATAAAAAGGATCACATGTTTTAAAAACTTCAAAGATTAATTGATTATGGACTTAATGCTCAAGTGTATCAATGAAATAAATGCAGATAGAATACAAATAATTTTTTTTTACAATCTAAAAGTGTTATATTTTTTCTAAAGGTGAAAAGGAATGATTTCATTGTAGGCTAGTATTAGACTGAAGAATTAAATGTTGATGAAAATATACATTTCCAATGATTTTTTTCATCTGACAACCACATTTTCTATGTTAATCAAGATACTGTTTTTTTTATTTTTTTTTCCTATTGCACAATTGACATAAATGAAGCAAAAAAAGAACATGAATCATTTATATTTGATCCTTAGCGATAGTACCCGTTTTAAATGATAAATAATAAATTGACCAATGCAATATCAAATTTCAAAATAACTCCAAAATACCTTTAAGATGACAGGAACTATGAAATTAAAAAGTGTGATAATTGATAACAGGGAAGTTTTTGGCATGTTGTGTGTATGTTTTGTACATGGGTTAAGTGGTTGTTTAATGTCAAATGATTGATCTAATTAAATTTGTGTAGTGACAAGACCATCAGCAATTTGATTTTAGTGTACAACCTACGGGTGTAGAGGAAGAGAGACAGGAAAAATAAATACATTTTATCAATCAAGAGTATGTTTACGATAAAAAAATATTCTATAGTCAAAATCAAAAATAAAAGGTCACTGACTGAAATATGATAATATTAATGTACATATGAAAAAAGTTTAAGGATACATTATCTGGATTTTACAATATACGTATTTCCATTGGAATCTGATTTATACAGTAAATACTAATATATACTATTTTCATGGAAAAGGTACTATATTTGAATAATAATGGGTGTCTTTCTGTATATATTAACTGTAAATTTAATTGTTTATCTTAAAGTAAATAAAAACTCTGAAGGTTCATTCCCAATGAAAATTCTAAGAACAATTATATAATGCTTAGTATTATATGAATGAATATAAGATCTTTGGTAAGGTAAAACTTAAAGCATACATAGACTCCCTAAATATTTTCTACGAATTAAAAAAAGCAGTTTGAAAGGGAGGGGGTATTTTCGATATAATGAAGATCATCAATTTTCTTATTACACTTTATTTTTATGAGTTCTATTGATTGATTGATTGTATACTGTTTAACGTCCCTCTCCGGAATATTTCACTGATATGGAGATGTCACCATTGCCGGTGAAGGGCTGCAAATTAAGGCCTATGCTCGGCACTTACGGCCTTTGAGCAGGGAGGGATCTTTATCGTGCCACACCTGCTGTGACACGGGGCCTCGGTTCATACGGTCTCATCCGAAGGACCGCCCCATTTAGTCGCCTCTTACGACAAGCAAGGGAGTACTGAGGACCTATTCTAACCCGGATCCCTACAGGAGATTGTGAATTCTATATTTTGTATTTTAAGGCGAGACTGCTGTATACATCCGATGCTTCATATAACTGAACATTTTCGGAATCTCATACACCTGACACCGTACTACGGACTGCGGACTTTCGAACAAAAGACCGCTTTCAGGGAATGTATAGAAATACGTTTTTGGTGTTTCTTAAAGCCACTTACTCTTAACGAGGCTGGGGGGTGGCAGCCATTTTCAGACTATTTCTATCTCCTTTAAAAGAAGAGCTCCATATAAAGTTATAGAAAATGATCAAAATTTAAAACTAAAATTTATGATTTTTTTCTTTGTCAAATGAATGTTGACAGCTTAAGATACCATATCAAAAAAAATAAGTTAAATCTGGTGGTTACTTTCTTGTTAAATTGTTGACCCCCCAGCCTCCTTAAAGAGGCACATATTATCTTACACAATAAAAGTACGTCATTACATAGAAAATGTATAAAAATAAATTATAAGATTGATCAAATGGTTTATTACACCAGTCCTTACAAGGAAAAGATAGATCAAAAACCTTACTGACAAACAGAACCTCCTGAGGGGAAGTTAAGATCTGTTGTGAAGTCACCTTTGAAAAAATTATTTATCGGTTTTATCTAATTACGAAAATAATTCAAACCCGAGTATTTTTTTTCCATTATTAGAACCCTTAGAAGTCTTAATATATCTTTTAAGAATTAAGGAATTAATTGAATATAATCCACAGTATTTTATATTAATATGTTTTTTCTTTAAGAATTAGGGATATAGTGTACCTATTTTCACTATTCTCGGATTTTTTCCATGCATGTGGCACAATTTAAACATGAAAAAAAATAAATGAATCAACATAACAACAAGCGTAATTTGTGTTTATTGAGTAATTAAAATGTATCTATATGCATTTTGATTATATGCACAAACGTGTAGGTATTGTACAAGTATCTGCGATACTTTTTAGTAATGTGAAGAGATCAAAGATTGTATTGGAATCTTCAGGGGCGTAGGCCTCGAAGCTTCCATTGGGGCAATGAGGCAAATGCCTTACTAAATTTTTCAGCAACATTTCCCTTCCATGATTAATTAATAATACATCGCAGAAAAGTGGAAAATTTCTTAAATCCAAATGTTTTTTATTTATCTTTAAATAAATCTATAAATTACTGTTCTGCCTCAAATTTCATGAGATCGGGCTCTATAGTTCTAAAGCCTATTTTTTTGGAAAGATATATATGGACCACAAGAACAAGGGACAGATAAAGTTGAAAACCTTTCTATTGAAAAAGAAATAAGAAATATGAATCAAGAATTTCACAAACACTGAAACTAGTGAATAATTTAGAATTTTCCAAATGATGCCGAATTCAGTCACTGATTTTGTGAATAAAAAGGCCCGTAACTCTAAGGTTCAAGTATTAAGCATCAAGGGGGGGAGGGTAAAATCACTTTATATCAACTTCTGTGCGCAAATTTTAAAACTTTTGTTTAAATTTAAAGCATAAAATTAAATGAAATTGAATTGGAGATATTTATAAAACTGTAACACATGCACAGAAATAGAACGTTTTTATGATAATAAGATCCCTTTGTTAGTTTTGGATTAATACGAATCGTTCTCAAAAATGCTAAAATTCTTTTTGTTCATTTTAGTCCAACTGGTTAGATAAAAAGGGTGCATTTTTAATACGTATTTTTCTTTAAATAAATATCAATAAATTGATCTTAGTCTACCCCTTCCCCCCGACACACATGCACACACACCCTATTCAGGTGATAGATATTCACTGTCTACCTTGATACACTTAATGAGTAAAATCACTTATTAGTCATATACTAAACAATTGAAAATAGAATTTAGTGAAATATACCATCATTCATTTATCATGTTAATCATATTTTTAAGTTAAGTTATTGAGAAGTTTGGAAAATAAACAACATATTCTGGATTAGATAAACAATAAGCAGTATGCATGTTTATCTAAAATATTTTTAAGAAGGTTTAAATACTCTAGAACTTTGTAGGTTTGCAAGAGGTTAATTGTATCTTCATAAAAATAATTAATAATAGTATTCTACTCGAATAGTAGAATTGCATTTATCAATTTTAAAAAGAAATGCAACACGTAGAGGTATATTCGTTAAATGACGCTTTTGACATGTTCCCTTCCCTGTAAAGTCCGCAGTCTGTAGTACGTTGTCAGGTGTACGTGATTCCGAAAATGTTCACTAGTTAAATATATGCGAGAATAAGATTCTTGTGAAAAGATCGTGTTGTATAATAACGCAAAATAATTTCTCGTAGAAAAAGTTATTTCTAATATTCGGTCCAGTTAAGGCCTTTAGAAAAATGGGACTGCACCTGCTGTCACACTGTTCCGGTTTTACTAAATGGACAATAAGCAAACTGTAGTAGTTTAAAGGTGCATGGAGACAGATTTTAAGATAATATTTTCTGTATAATATCATGTCTTATATACTTTAATAGCATATCACATAAAAGTATATTAAAAATTTTGTTTTCATCTTAAAGTTATTGAAACTTTAAATTTTTAGATGGGTTTGGTTGACACATCGTTGAACTTTACCTTTTATTCTTAATACTAAGGTAAAGTTACAATTTTGTTGTGTATTCATGAAAAATATAAAGACTTTAATCCAGAAAAATAATTATGTTCACAGTAGAGATGTTAGAAAGCAAAACCCTTCACACGTATCGTCATTCCGCGCTAATTGTTGTGTACAGAGTTTAGCAAATTGATCGCATTCGTGAAATGTACACAGTTTTTGTAAACACTAAACAGAGCACGAGCTCTGTTATTGTTGATGTTTGCTATTCACCAGGTGCGCTCAACTGTTAAAGTCTGCCCACCACAACCTCACTGACTGACAATATTTTGCTTTCAAACTTTTCTTCTCTGAATGTCCTGGATTGTAGTTTTATTTTTTTCGCAAGAATGTTATTGTCGCATATATTTTACTAGTTACATGACATGTAGCATCGGATTTATACAATAGAAACACGCATTCGTGAAATTTTAGTTTCGCTTTTAAAATCTAAATTAAACTTCATATCTGTAGCAATTTACCTTTTAAAATATTTCATTTCCTTCAACAAAGGAACACAGTTTTTATTTCGATCCCTGTCTGTGTTTCGAAAGTGTGCGATAATCTGATAAGGCTGTCAATAGGCGTTTACTAGTAAATTCTGCCGATATTGATATTCAAATGAGAGGATTTCAGGCCAACATGTTTTAACTGGTTTTAATGATGTGACTGCAATGTTATGAAATAAGATAAAGAAAGAGTTGTTTAGAAAAAGGATTATGTATTTGCTAAAGCTGCAATTTCTCTACTTTGGTCTCTATTGCAGCCCTGAGGGCCGGACAGCTCTATGCATATAAATTTAACTTTTGGTTTATGAGGATTGAGGTTAAATAAGTTATTCAGATTTAAATGTTATCTAAACATTAAAAAAATATACATTAGAGGGTTTTTCCCCTTTTACACGCAAAATTACAAAAGATTACGAGATACATAATATATTAACCTCCATGAGTTACATCTTTGAAAATATATATGATTTTAGGCCATATATAATATAAAAAGTTGCTTATCATTACTACCGACATAACGACAGGTCCCCCTTTTTTTCTCGAACACTGGATTTTATAATTACGTATCCGATAAAAACGCACGTTACACAGTTTTTGTTTAGTTTTCATTAAGTCAAATCTATCTTTGACGATAGGAGAAGCGTGTTTCTGATTCTAATTTATATTTCATGCAGCCAACAGTTACTTGAGGAAATTATAAAGTTCAAAACGATATCGTGTTTGTTTGATTTTTATCCGTTTGGAAGCTTAATATTTTCATGACTAGAGTTTCGATCTTTCAGACGCATAACTTTATCAGACTAGTCGAAGCGGTTCGGTTCGATGCATGATCCAGACTAATTTCTATTATTGCCTGAAGATTTAATCTATAGATAAATGTTTATGCACATCTAAAGCATGATATCTTACTAAATCATTTATTTACAGGGCGACAATTGATGGCTGACATCAATGATTTCTTGCCTCTACTTGTATTATCTTTGAAAGAATATGTTACGGTCAACGTTTTTCTTCATATATCTCGAAGGTTATAGGTCAAAGTTGTTTGTATTCAATTACAGGTTTTGCCAAAAGGGTTAAATATGTTAAGAATGAAAGTCCTCGTACTTAATTACCGTTCAAAAGTATGTAAATCTCCAATGTCAAGGTCAAAAGGTCAAAGTTGTTGGTATCCAATGAAATGTCTTTCCACAAAGAATATATATGGAATTAAAGTCCTAGTACCTATAGTTTAAAGGTTATGGTCACATTTAAAGTTTGGAAATTTTGCGTGTAAAATTTTGTTATGCTCCAAGATCAAGGTCAAAAGGTCAAATGTGGTACCCAAAGAGAATTCTTGTCACAAGGAATACACATGTGAAATATGAAAGTCATAACTCCACTAAATCAAAAGTAATGGGCAAGGTTCACGTTTTTGTGACTGACGTAAAGACAGACTGACTTACTGACAGACGAATAAGAATTAATGTCTCCTCGCTTTTGCAAGAGCGAGGAATAATAATATTTCTATTTGATCACATGATAGTTTAGAAAAAAATAATAATAATTCCTGATGATCATGAAGCAGTCAGCCTTAATAGTAATTTTTCATTCGTTCAATGATTGATTGATTGATTGTATACTGTTTAACGTCCCTCTCCAGAATATTTCACTGATATGGAGACGTCACCATTGCCGGTGAAAGGCTGCAAATTTGGGCCTATGCTCGGCACTCAGGGCCATTGAGCAGGGAGGGATCTTTATCGTGCCACACCTGCTGTGACACGGGGCCTCGGTTTATAGGTCTCATCCGAAGGACCGCCCCATTTAGTCGCCTTTTACGACAAGCAAGGGGGTACTAAGGACCTATTCTAACCCGGATCCCCACGGGGTTACACTAGTTCAATGAATATCTGCTATTAATTGACTTTAACTAGAAAGGGATTTACCAAGAAAAATTTACAAAAATTTTATAACCTAAGCAGAAATTGATTATCATAGATTGTATTGAAGTCTATAGAAGGAAGGAAGTTTTTTAAGAAAAAAAAATAAATACTACAAATATCAAAAAATGCTATGGTGGAAAGATGTATTAGATCATTGGGAATAGAAAAACAATCAGAAATAATTTTTTTACCAGACAGATTTTTGTGAAATTAATTTTTATTGAGTAAATTCAAAGGGAGATAACTCGTCAAGGGCAGGAAGAGGTCATAAATTAGGACATGTCCCACTCTTACATTCTGATACTAAAAGATGAAAATTAGTTCTAACTATACCGAGTATTCAGCCCATGCATATCTATTATGCATTCAATTCCATTGAATCTGAGGATTATATGGATCGGATACCTTAACATCAAGATATGAATTTCCTTTCTAAGTGAAAGGGGTTTCATAATAACGAGAAGCGTGTTCAAAAATAGAGTTGAGATAGTCATATTTTTCCATTCCATTGTAATATTACTAATCTTATAACTCTTTTCTAAGAGTAATTCCATTAAGAGTAGAAGAACCATAATGCATGATTTTATGGAAAAAGATTTTCATGATAATAATGTTCTCCAATATCATAGTCTGGAACGGCTATCAGTAACAGTACATCAGAAAAAAAATTACGCGACCATGTAAGCTCTTGACAGATTTTAATGAAATCTTAATCATTATTTTTTTTTTATTAAAATCTTTATCATTTATACCTTATGATAGAAATTAACAATAGCTTTATTGCTAATATACCTTAATATATACAAAGTGGTACTTATGCTTTATAAATTTTCCCATACTAGCAGATCACATTATCGCCATACTTAAAAAAAATCTTTTATTTGTTTATTTCAAGTTTTCAATCACAATATTATCATTATGTTATTTAAAATAAACTTTTTTAAGACATATTTTATTTATGTTTCATTTTCAAGTTTTTAATGACAATATAATAATCATGTTAAATCAAACTGATGTCTATAATGAATTAACATTACTTTGAATATAAAACAAATAGATCAAAAGTAACACACAAGCATACATCTATTACTTTAGTTCTACTTACATGTAAGAATACTTTGAAACAGTTACTTACAATTCACATGTATCTGTGGGGACATTGGTGGGTACTTCAGTTAACCCTCTGTTCCAACAGTCTACATATGTCCCATTACAGGAGGTACTCCTCCTACAGTAACATCCACGAGGACAGGCCTCAGTCACAGGTCCGTACATCACAACACAGAGAACTAACGTCCACACAATCAGAGTCATTTTGGGAATCAAGACGATATGTTTCCCATGAATTCTTTATCACTCAGCAAACGTTTCAATTAGCGTGATAATAAATTTCTCTGTGTTAATCTAATGCGGAAATATTTCATTAATGACATTTGTGTTTCAAAAATTGAAGCTACATGTATTATTAAGTATGTGTTAGTTTCACTTTAGATAGCACTACGCATATAGATAAAAAGAATCACATATTTTAAAAACTTCAAAGATTGATTATGGACTTAATGCTCGTGTATCAATGAAATAAATGCAGATATAATACAAATAAAATTAAAAAAAATTAAAAATGTAAATCTTTTATATCTTTTCTATAGGTGAAAAGAATTGATTTCATTGTAGTCTAGTATTAGACAGAATGAATTAAATGTGTATGAAATTCACATTTCCAATGATATTTTTCATCTGACAACTACATTTTCTCTGTTAATCAAGGTATTGTTTTTATTTAATTGTTTTTTGTTTTTTTTTGCTATTGAACATTTGACATAAATGAAGAAAAAAAAACATGAATCATTTATACTTGATCCCAAAGTTGTAGTACCCGTTTTAAATGATAAATAATAAATTGACCATTGCAATATCAAATTTCAAAATAACTCCAAAATACCTTTAAAATGACAGGAACTACGAAATTAAAAAGTGTAATAATTGATTACAGGGAAAATTTTGGCATGTTGTGTGAGTGTTTTGTACAGAGGTCAAGGGGTTGTTAAATGTCAAATTTTTGATCTAATTAAATTTGTGTAGTGACAAGACCATCAGCAAGTTGATTTTAATGTACAACCTACGGGTGTACAGGGAGAGAGACAGGAAAAATATATACATTTTATCAAACAATAGTATGTTAACGGTTAAAAAAATATTCTATAGTCAAAATCAAAAATAAAAGGTCAATGACTGAAATATGATAATATTAATGTACATATGAAAAAGGTTTAAGGATTCATTATCTTGATTTTACAATATTTGTATTTCCATTGGAATCTGATTTATACAGTAAATACCTATTCTGTTTTCATGGAAAAGATACTTTGTTTGAATAATAATGGGTGTCTGTCTGTAAATTTAATTGTTTATCTTAATGTAAATTTAAGTCTGAAGGTTCAATGTCAATGAACATTCTAAGTACAATTATATAATTCTTAGTATTGTATGATTGAATATGAGATTTTTGGTAAGGTAAAATTTAAAGCACACATGGACTTCCTAAATATTTTTTCTACGAATAAAAAAAAAGCAGCAGGGAGAGGGGTATAATGAAGATCATAATTTTTTTTATTACACTTTATTTTTGTGAGTTCTATATTTGGTATTGTAAGGCGAGACTGCTGTATACATCCGATGCTTCATGTGACTAGTAAAATATATGCGAGAATAATATTCTTGTGAAAAGCTCATGTTGTATAATAACGCAAAATAATTTCTCGTAAAAAAGTGATTTCTAATATGCGGTATAGTTAAGGCCTTTAGAAAAATGGGACTGCACCTGCTGTCACACAGTTCCGGTTTTACTCAAAAGACAATAAACAAACATTAAGAGTTTAAAGGTGCACGGAGACAGATTTTAAGTAATGGCGGTGAGCAAGACGGACGTTTGGTAGACGGCTCCGTAGAGACTGGCAATATTGGTGTAGTACCCGCTTTATACATATCAAAAGTATGTTTCTATTTTAGACACTGAAAAAACCTCTACTTTTGTGAGTTATTATTGATATTTGTCGTTTGTGGGACATAATTTATGGAGAGTTCCGTGTTCGAGTAGTGCACGTGAAAAGTGTTCATGTGAATCGGTTCAGTGTAGTGTTGTGCAGTAAACAGATTACCGGTGCTTGAAAACAAAACTTGGGGTTTAAAAATGTCCGTCAGCCAGGGTAAAAATAAAAGTCGGGAAATAGGAGTGCATCTGCCAATGTTAGTATTAGTGATGATACAATCGGTGAAAAACAGTCGGAAAAACAATCAGAAGGTGGTGAGATATTGAAAAGTATATTGGCGGATCTAAAATCTTTGAAAGAAAGCGTCAAGAAAACGGTGAAAAATGATGATCTGAAAATTATTGTTAGTACCATTGTGAAAGAAATCATTTCTGACCACAATAAAGAAATGGAGGTAATGTATGTATCGTTAACGATATTCCGGAACTTTTAGAGTCGGACATTATTTTTCATTGTTTACAGTCAACGGAAGTTTGTTTTGTTTACCTCATGGATAGACGATCCTGTGTTTGTGATATTATAGCTCAGTAATATTTATTTTGGATCCATCAATGTGTAAGTAGACACTGTTTTTGTGACTAACGCGAAGTACGGACCAATGATTATTGTGATTATTGTGTTGTTAAACTATACAGTGGCATTCAGTATAACCCACGCTGCTCTGAAAAATCTACGGAACGACGTTATCATCATAATGTGATTATATTTTGTTTTATTTTAAATTCAGGTTGAAACATTGGAATAAATCGTTACAACATATGGTTTAATTTGTTACTGAGCCATACATTTCAACACATTGGAGAACATGGGAGAGGAAATTAGGAAGATGTTACGGAAAAAGCGAAGTACAGCAAAGGGAAGGTTCCACAGAATATATGGACTCCTTTTGGAGAAAATTCAGGATGAAGAGGAATCAGATATTGTCAAACAGATGCTCAGTGATTTGGAACAGTCATATAAAGATATGGAAGTACGACATAGTGAGTACCTAGAGAACTTTGATTCAGATGATGAAAATGATAAACCAAAGATGGACGAAGCAAACCATGACATGAACACTTTATACAAAGAGCTGTGTAAGGCCAGGTCCCTTTGTCTCAAATTAACTACCAAGAAAATCACATCGCAAGAGAAATGCGTGAAAGAACAATCCCTGAAAGTGAAAAAATTAGATCCGCCACACTTCAGCGGCAAGATTAGAAATTACCCGAGTTTTAAGTCAGACTATTTTACTCACATGATTCCAACATATGGAAAAGATCCCTTTGCTTTGAAGAATTCCTTATCTGGAGAGCCTTTTGAAATTATAAAGGGAGTAGATAATGACTTTGAGGAAATGTTTAAACGTCTTGATCTGAAGTATGGAAGACCAGAAAAGTTGGCGGACACCGTTCTGGCCGACATAAGGGCATTGAAGGCAGTTCCTGAGGGAGACAGCACAAAGTTTACAGAAATGGTGGAGATAGTGGAGGGATGTTGGTTGATTCTGAAGCGGATGGGTTTGGAAAAAGAAATGGACAATGCCACCATGATCAGTGAGATTGAGAAATTATTACCCTCTATCCAGAAGAGAGAATGGGCTTTGCTGAAACTTAGACTGAAGTCTACAACGTTTTCTGATTTGTTGAGATTCCTTTTGGATGAAAGAGCTGCAATTGAATATATGACTTCGGATATTCGAGAAAGTAATAATGGCAGTGTTTCTCGTAAAGGAAAAATCCATACTATTACCAGCTCACACGAGAAAAATGAGAAATTTGACGATTCCTTTGTCAATGTTATACAGAGTCAAATGCAGCAAAATGAACAGAAAATGCAACAGGTGATTGAAGGATTAGCACAAGTGACAGATGCGCTTCTTAATGGAAAACAGAGGGGAGCAATACACGATGCTTCCAGAAATGATGTCTCTTTCAGGAAAAAATGTTGGTATCACGAGACTGACAATCATTCTATTGGGGACTGCACCGGTTTTTCTGCTCTTGATGGAGAAACAAAGATGGAATTGCTGAAACGAAACGGTGCTTGTTTTAGCTGCCTGAAAAGTGGACATCTATCAAAAAGATGTAATAATAGAAAGCCCTGTGAAATCACAGATTTTCGTCAACAAAAATGCGGCAGATTTCATCATCCTTTCTTACATGGGGTGATAGTGAACGCGAGCGCACATCATCACAGTGTAAACATTGTTAATGAAGAGCAGGGAAAGAAGGGAGTCATTCTCATGATCAGCAAAATAGAGAGTGGTAATATCCCATTGACCACCTTATGGGATCCTGGTGCTAATATTTCTCTTTTAACTTTTGAATCCGCTAGGAAGCTTGGACTCAAGGGGCGTGAAGTGACATTATCAGTGACGAAGGTTGGAAACACATCTGAGTGTATTCAAAGCAAAGAATACTTACTGCCACTGACAGACATGTATGGCAAGGTCTGGCAAGTTAAAGTATATGGAAGGAACAAAATTACAGCAGATATTTCAAAGGTGGATGTTCATGGAGTTGTGAAATTCTTTAAAGGGATTAAAGAGGGAGATATAGTGAGACCAGAAGGAAAAGTGGACCTGCTTATAGGAGCTGATTGCTGCATCTTATTGCCTGAGAAAATTGATCAAATTGGAAATCTTCAATTGATGCGAAATCAATTTGAATACTGCATTAGAGGAAGTCACGCCAAGTTACGAGTACCTGTTACAACGGAGTCAAATCTTGTGTGCATTCATCATACTTCTGGAAGGATAATCGAACCAATACGGTTAAACCATGAGAGCCTTAAGAATGCTGTTGACAATTTTTTCGACATAGAAAGCCTGGGAACGCATTGTGTACCAAAGTGTGGAAGTTGCAGGTGCGGAAAGTGTCCACCTGGAAATGGAAGCTACACGTTAAAGGAGGAACGAGAGTTACATCTTATAAAGGAGGGACTTCAGTATGATGAAGCGGGCAAGAACTGGACTACTACGTACCCATGGATTAAGGATCCAAAGTCTCTCCCCAACAATATCAATGCAGCGGTATGTCGGTTGAAATGCACGGAAAGGCGCTTAGAAAAGGCGGGAAAAGAGTACAGTGAAGCATATGGTGACCAGATTGCGGATATGGTGCAGAGAAGCGTTGCAAGAAAATTAACGGCTGAAGAGATGCAAACTTATGAAGGACCTATCCACTACATTCCACACCATGAAGTCTTAAAACCAAATTCCAAGACTACACCAGTGCGGATCGTATTCGATTCATCGTCCTCGTACATGGGTCATGTTTTGAATGATTACTGGGCAAAGGGGCCAAATGTTCTGAACGACCTTTTAGGAGTTATTATCAGATTTAGGCAAAGAAAAATTGCAATTGCTGGAGATATCACGAAGATGTACAACGCAATCAAACTGTCGGAAAGAGATCAGCACACACACAGATTTGTCTGGAGGGACTTGCAGATAGACAGACCACCTGATCATTATGTCTTAATGTCAGTCACATTTGGAGATAGACCCAGCGGAGCAATCTCTACCATGGCCTTGCGAATGACAGCAGAAATGAATCGGGAAGAATATCCAAAGGCAGCTGAATTTGTTATAAAAAATAGTTATGTGGATGACTTACTCACTTCAGTGAATACTGTTTGTGAAGCCAAGGAAATAATTCTGAACACTGAAAGACTTTTAAGCTGTGGAGGATTTAATGTAAAACACTGGATTGTTTCTGGTGATCAAGATGACCACTTTGCAGGATTGAATGTGTTATGTGCCGAGCAGGAAAACATTCTTGGAATGATTTGGTTACCCAAAGATGATGTCTGGATGTTCAAGGCAAAACTGAACTTTTCGCCAAAAAGACGTGGAAAGCATACAGAGGATGATATTGAGGATGGACAATTACATCTAATTCCGGACAGTCTAACTCGCAGGACAGGTTGCAGGCATATATGATCCTCTTGGACTGGTTGCTCCATATGTATTGTCTGCAAAAATTCTCATGAGGACCATGTGTTCCAAAGAAAATCAAATTGGATGGGATGAGCCTATGAGTGAAGATATGAAAGCCAAGTGGGTTCAGTTCTTTACAGGACTTTATGATTTGCTGAATTTAACATTCAAAAGATGCCTTATGCCGGAAAACACAGAAGGTGATCCAATGCTTGTTATATTTTCGGATGGAAGTCAGCAAGCCTACGGTGCATGTGCCTATATCAGATGGCATACCGAAGATGACAAATACACATCGAGCCTAGTGATAGCAAAGAATCGAATTGCACCAGCAAAGCAGTTGTCTACCCCTCGTCTTGAACTCTGTGGAGCAGTGCTTGCGTCTAGGCTGCGTCAAAAACTAGTAACAGAAATGAATTTCAAATTCAGTAAGATTGTGCATATTGTCGACTCCATGATTGTAAGAGCGCAAATACAGCGAGAGAGTTATGGCTTTGGGACATTTGTGGCAACACGTGTTGCTGAAATACAAAGTACATCTGATCCCACTGAGTGGTGGTGGGTTCAAGGAGATCAGAACCCTGCCGACATGACTACAAGGGTTGCAGTAGCAAGTGCTTTAGGGACTGACTCTAAGTGGCAAAACAGGTCAGATTTTCTGAGAACTCCATTTGAATTTTGGCCAATAAGTCAAGAAAATACCATAGACAGCGATCAGATACCTGATATTATTGGGGTGACAATGTCAATCACTTCTGAGAATCGTTCTTCCCATGGATGTGCTGTTATAGACATAGAACGGTTTGCCAGTCTGAAGAAGCTTCTTCGAGTTACCAGCGTGGTTTTAGCCATTGTGAAATGGAAAACATTTAGAGGTATTTGTAGCAAGATCACTTCAGGGACATCTATGGAAGCAGAAAGGATTTGGGTTAAGCACGCGCAGGAAAAGTTACCAGATGATTGCATGAAAAAATTTCAAAGACTTGGGCCATTCATCAATCAAGATGGGGTTGTTTGCGTTGGACAGCGCATGGCTGAATGGATCAAACGATCATGGAACCAGAGAGAATTCTTTTTGCTGCCAAGAAAGGGTCAGTTTACGGAGTTAGTTGTGCGCAGTGTTCATGATGAAGATCATGCAGGATTGGAGGTGACGTTAGCAAAAATCAGAAGCAGATATTGCATTCCCGGAGTTCGAAAAATCATAAGACGAGTCAAGGAAAACTGTGTTGTGTGCAGAAAGCGGGATAAAGTAACAATACAACAACAGATGGGTGTTTTACCTTCATTCCGACTGAATCCAGCACCTCCATTTTATAATTGTGCCGTTGATATGTTTGGACCATATACCATACGTGACACAGTCAAAAGACGAACACATGGAAAGGCATATGGGGTATTGTTTAATTGCCTCAATTGCAGGGCTGTGTACATCGATTTGGCGGAAGGTTACGACACATGAAGTTTCCTTGTTGTATTCAGGAGATTTGTATCACTTCGTGGCAATCCAAAGCGAATGATTTCTGATGCAGGCACACAGCTAGTAGCTGCAGGCAAGGAATTGGATATGTTTGAAGTAGAATGGAACGTCATCAAATCTGCGGACGCTCCATGGGAGAATGATTGTAGTGAATCCTTAATCAAGTCTGTGAAGCGATGTCTGCAAATTGCTGTTGAGGATTCAATTTTAACGTTTTCAGAGTTGCAAACTGTGTTGTTTGAAGCTGCAAATTTAATAAATGAGAGACCTATCGGGACCAAGGTGTGTGACCCAAACGAAGGAACATACTTATGCCCGAATGATTTGCTGTTAGGGAGATCCACTGTTCGAGTTCCTCAGATGCAAATGGAAGAACGTTGCAATCCACGATTGAGATGGAAATTCATTCAACAGCTGGTTGATACCTTTTGGAAAAGATGGATTAGAGATTACTTTCCCACTCTTATTGTGAGACAGAAGTGGCATACAAGCAGGAGAAATCTGAAGCAGGGTGATCTTGTGTTAGTCCAGGATACAAATCTAATTCGTGGAAAGTGGAAACTTGCTCAAGTTGCCGAGGCAGAGCCTGGAACAGACGGAAAGGTACGAGACGTCACAGTGCGATACAAGAACGTGGGACCAGGTGCAAAGTATGACGGGTGTACTGACACTGTCATTCGCAGATCTGTTCATAGACTTGTAGTTATACTGCCAGTGGATGAATGTGATTAGTTGTGAACTTGTCAAGAAACGTCGGGGGGAGTGTATCGTTAACGATATTCCGGAACTTTTAGAGTCGGACATTATTTTTCATTGTTTACAGTCAACGGAAGTTTGTTTTGTTTACCTCATGGATAGACGATCCTGTGTTTGTGATATTATAGCTCAGTAATATTTATTTTGGATCCATCAATGTGTAAGTAGACACTGTTTTGTGACTAACGCGAAGTACGGACCAATGATTATTGTGATTATTGTGTTGTTAAACTATACAGTGGCATTCAGTATAACCCACGCTGCTCTGAAAAATCTACGGAACGACGTTATCATCATAATGTGATTATATTTTGTTTTATTTTAAATTCAGGTTGAAACATTGGAATAAATCGTTACAACAGATGGTTTAATTTGTTACTGAGCCATACAATGTATGAGGAAAGAATAAAATCATTACAAGAAACTATTGGTAAGCAAAGATCCGACATAGAAAAACAGAAAACAATGAAATCAAACAAATTGCCAACTCAGCTCTGGCTAAATCAAACTGGAACGAACAATACTCGAGAAAAAACAACATTAAATTACATGGGGTGAAAGAAATTAAAGGAAAAAATGTCATGGAGGTCGCACAAGAAATTATTAAGGGAAACACAGGGGTGGAAGTTCCGGAGAGTGATATCATCGCTATACATCGTATTCCGGGAAGACCGGGTTAACAACGGCCAATTCTGATGAAAATGAGAAACAATACAGCCAAAACCAGGATTATGATCCATCGGTCAGCCATGAAGAAAAACACGGATTCTTCGATTCGCCTCAGTGATGATGTGACCTACTTGAACAGAAAACTGATAAATAATCTACTCGAAAACCCCAAGATCAAGGCTGCATGGTATTCAACGGGCACATCTATGGCCAAGTGGGGGAGGAAAAGGTGGTGTTTGACATCTTTGACGACATAGATGAAAAAATAAATCCTAAAGAAGACCAGGAGTAAAAGCTGCAATCCGGAAATTACTATATTACGCACAGGTTCTGAGATTACACGGCACAGATAAACAACCGGTATTGAGCTACTACCTATACGGACATTCCATACATGTGGTTAATGGTATGAATTATTGCCAGAACAATCCTCTACAGACATTACTGTAACGCAAAATATGTTTTATTTTTCTTTTCATATATCCAAATGTAAGGCTAAATTTCTTAAATTTTGCAGGTATAATACATGCTGTAAAGGCATGGATGAAAGCAACAGACACTAATGATATAATTGCAAAATTACCTAACCCATTAATTTTGTCCAGCACTCATTTTCTTTCAATGTGTAAAAAAACAAAACAGTTTTATGAATTAATCAATGTAAATGATATTGAACCCACTGGGAAAATAAGATGGAATGATATTTTTAATTTATGGGGAAAGTGAATGGAAAAGGATTTTTAAACCTCCTTTTAAAATTACAAAAAAAAATAGTAAACTGCAATGGTTTCAATACAGAATTCTAAATAAAATTCTAGGTACAAACTCATATCTATGTAAAATAAGGAAAAGAGATAATAACTTATAATCTTTCTGCAATATGGAAGAAGAAACAATAATACATATTTTATGGGAGTGTGACAATGTACAAACCTTCCTCAACAGTTTCGAAAGATATTGTGAGAAAAAGATAGGGTTGCAAATTTCATTTACAAAGCAAAGTTTTATTTTGGGATTTCTAGTAAAAAACAAAGACATTCATAACTTACTGTTCCTATGGATAAAATATTATATATATATATATATATATATACAATGAGATGCTTAGGAAAAAATTAGTTAGATGTCAGACTTGCGACTTCACATATTAATTTCTTTTATGAAACTCAAAAATATTTAGCATATAAAAATGGTGACAGAGAGACTTTTGACACCAACTGAAATCAGTGGAATCAATTGTTTTTATAAAATGAAAAAGTTTTTTTTTATTTATGTAAAGGAATTAACATGCCATCTCTCTCTCTCTCTCTCTCTCTCTCTCTCTCTCTCCTTCCCCCTCCCCCTCCCCCTCCCCCTCTTTCTCTCTCTCTGAAAAAAAAACAATCTGTAATATAATAAATTGTGTATTTTGATTTATTAAAAAGATTGTGTAAAATAAATAAAGAATTAAAAAAAGAATTAATGTACATATGAAAAAGGTTTAAGGATACATTATCTTGATTTTACAATATTCATATTTCCATTGGAATCTGATTTATACAGTAAATACCTATTCTGTTTTCATGGAAAACATACTTTGTTTGAATAATAATGGGTGTCTGTCTGTAAATTTAATTGTTTATCTTAATGTAAATTTAAGTCTGAAGGTTCAATGTCAATGAACAATCTAAGTACAATTATATAATTCTTAGTATTTTATGATTGAATATGAGATTTTTGGTAAGGTAAAATTTAAAGCACACATGGACTTCCTAAATATTTTTTCTACGAATAAAAAAAAAGCAGCAGGGAGAGGGGTATAATGAAGATCATAATTTTTTTTATTACACTTTATTTTTGTGAGTTCTATATTTGGTATTGTAAGGCGGGACTGCTGTATACATCCGATGCTTCATGTGACTAGTAAAATATATGCGAGAATAATATTCTTGTGAAAAGCTCGTGTTGTATAATAACGCAAAATAATTTCTCGTAAAAAAGTGATTTCTAATATGCGGTATAGTTAAGGCCTTTAGAAAAATGGGACTGCACCTGCTGTCACACAGTTCCGGTTTTACTCAAAAGACAATAAACAAACATTAAGAGTTTAAAGGTGCACGGAGACAGATTTTAAGTAATGGCGGTGAGCAAGACGGACGTTTGGTAGACGGCTCCGTAGAGACTGGCAATATTGGTGTAGTACCCGCTTTATACATATCAAAAGTATGTTTCTATTTTAGACACTGAAAAAACTTCTACTTTTGTGAGTTATTATTGATATTTGTCGTTTGTGGGACATAATTTATGGAGAGTTCCGTGTTCGAGTAGTGCACGTGAAAAGTGTTCATGTGAATCGGTTCAGTGTAGTGTTGTGCAGTAAACAGATTACCGGTGCTTGAAAACAAAACTTGCGGTTTAAAAATGTCCGTCAGCCAGGGTAAAAATAAAAGGTCAGGAAATAGGAGTGCATCTGCCAATGTTAGTATTAGTGATGATACAATCGGTGAAAAACAGTCGGAAAAACAATCAGAAGGTGGTGAGATATTGAAAAGTATATTGGCGGATCTAAAATCTTTGTGAGAAGCGTAAAAAAAACGGTGAAAAATGATGATCTGAAAATTATTGTTAGTACCATTGTGAAAGAAATCATTTCTGACCACAATAAAGAAATGGAGGTAATGTATGAGGAAAGAATAAAATCATTACAAGAAACTATTGATAAGCTAAGATCCGACATAGAAAAACTGAAAACAGAAAACAATGAAATAAAACAAATTGCCAACTCAGCTCTGGCTAAATCAAACTGGAACGAACAATACTCGAGAAAAAACAACATTAAATTACATGGGGTGAAAGAAATTAAAGGAGAAAATGTCATGGAGGTCGCACAAGAAATTATTAAGGGAAACACAGGGGTGGAAGTTCCGGAGAGTGATATCATCGCTATACATCGTATTCCGGGAAGACCGGGTTAACAACGGCCAATTCTGATGAAAATGAGAAACAATACAGCCAAAACCAGGATTATGATCCATCGGTCAGCCATGAAGAAAAACACGGATTCTTCGATTCGCCTCAGTGATGATGTGACCTACTTGAACAGCAAACTGATAAATAATCTACTCGAAAACCCCAAGATCAAGGCTGCATGGTATTTCAACGGGCACATCTATGGCCAAGTGGGGGAGGAAAAGGTGGTGTTTGACATCTTTGACGACATAGATGAAAAAATAAATCCTAAAGAAGACCAGGAGTAAAAGCTGCAATCCGGAAATTACTATATTACGCACAGGTTCTGAGATTACACGGCACAGATAAACAACCGGTATTGAGCTACTACCTATACGGACATTCCATACATGTGGTTAATGGTATGAATTATTGCCAGAACAATCCTCTACAGACATTACTGTAACGCAAAATATGTTTTATTTTTCTTTTCATGTTTTCTATTTTGATGATAGGAGAAACGTGTTTCTCTCTTACTTTCCTCTTCCTTCTCTTTTCGTACGGCATGTTTTCAACAAAGTGATAAAATCAAACATTTCATTTACAGTCTGAATTCCAGTCGGTGTCAAGTCCCAATGTCAGTACTCTGTTTTGATGGAGGTTAAAATATTATCAGTTAACTGTCAAGGTCTGGGTGATGTCGCAAAACGTAGAGATGTTTTTCATTATTTTAAAACACTTAAATATAACATATATTGCTTACAAGACACTCACTTCTCATCTGAAATTGAGAATGAAGTGAGAAACTTATGGGGTTATAAATGTTTTTTTAGTTCTTTTACAAGCAATTCCAGAGGTGTTGCACTTCTTGGAAATAACAACTTTGATTTCAAGGTCATATCAGAAAAAGGTGATAAAGATGTAAATTTTCATATTATTAAAGCTTGTGTTCAAGGTCATGAATTAGTAATATGTACTGTATATGGTCCAAATAATGATGCTCCAAGTTTTTTTTAAGAACATTGAAACATATTTAGAGGACATGAATTGTAGTAATATTGTATGGTGCGGGGATTTTAACTTAGTATTGAATCCAGAACTAGATTATTTTAATTATAAACATGTAAACAACCCAAAAGCTAGAAGTAAATTATTAGAAATCATGGAGTCCAATGGATATATAGACCCCTTTAGACAACTACATGAAAAACACAGAAGGTATTCTTGGCGCAAGAAAAAGCCTTTTAAACAGAGTCGTCTTGATTTTTTTGTCATGTCAGAAACACTTTTACCTTGCCTTTATAAATGTAACATTGAAACTAGCTATAGATCAGACCATTCAATGATTTCTTTGGTGTTAAAATTTCATGACTTTAAAAAAGGACGAGGCTTCTGGAAGTTTAATAATTCTCTTTTAAGGGACAAAGAGTACTTAGATAGCATTAAAGAGGTTATTAGTAATATTAAAAAGCAGTATGCTGTACCAGTCTATGAAAGAAAATGTATAGATTCTCTTCACGACAAAGACATATGTTTTACTATAAATAATCAATTGTTTCTTGAAACTCTCCTAATGGAAATCAGGGGCAAAAGTATTTCATATTCTTCATACCTAAAAAAGAAAAATGAAAATGCAGAAAAAAAATTAAGAGAAGAAATAAATAAACTTGAAGAAAATATTACAGATGAAAATATTTCTGATTTGGAAAACAAAAAACAAGACCTTGAAAATTTAAGAAAACATAAATTACAAGGTATATGTGTAAGAAGTAGGGCACGATGGGTAGATGAGGGAGAAAAACCTACAAGATATTTCTGGTCTCTAGAATCTAGAAACTATACTAGTAAAGTAATACCTATGCTAGAATTAGATACAGGGGAGATAATCCATGATCAAGCACAAATTTTAGAAGAAACAAAGAATTTTTATGAAAAATTATATTCTGATTCTGTATTGAGTGAACCACTGAAAGAATTTGAGTCTGATCTAATAAGTGAGAATTCTCCAAAATTATCTAATGCAGAAGCTGAAGAATTAGAAGGTTTCATTACTTTACAGGAGGCTTCTAGCACTTTAAATAAAATGAAAGCAGACAAATCACCTGGTTCTGATGGTTTTTCAGCAGAATTTTTAAAAGTTTTTTGGAAATACCTTGGACACTTTGTTGTTAGATCAATTAATTATGCATATGAGAATAATCTTATGTCTATCACACAGAGACATGGTATAATAACACTTTTACCTAAGGGGGATAAGCCAAGACAATTTCTAAAAAAACTGGCGGCCAATAACACTCCTAAATACTGTATACAAAATTGCATCAGGTACTATTGCAAACAGAATAAAAAATAAATTGGACAAATTGATAAATAGTGATCAAACGGGATTTATTTCCAATAGGTACATAGGAGAAAACACACGTTTAATTTATGATATAATGCAGTACACAGAAGAAGAAAATATACATGTACCAGGCTTGTTACTTTTGATTGACTTCGAGAAAGCTTTTGATACTATTTCATGGAATTTTATTCAGAGTTCCTTACAATTTTTTTAATTTTGGTCCCTCAATACAAAAATGGGTGAAATTGTTTCATACTAATATAAATTCCACAATTAATCAAAGTGGTAATTTTTCACAAAGATTTAATATACAGAGAGGGTGTAGACAAGGGGATCCCCTATCACCCTATATCTTTATCTTGTGTGCAGAAATTTTAGCAATAATGATAAGAAAAAATAAAAAAAATCAAGGGAATTACTGTAAAAAATATGGAAAAGAAAATATCCCAATTAGCAGATGACACTTCAATTCCTTTTAGATGGTAGCAAAGAATCATTAACAGAAGTGATGAAAACATTAAAGAAATTTTCAGAAATGTCTGGTTTATACATCAATTGTTCGAAATCCCATGCAGTTTGGATTGGTTCCAAAAGATTTAGTCAAGAAATACTAAGTAATGAGTATAATCTTAAGTGGGGATGTACAAGATTTACCTTACTTGGAATTCATTATGATGTTGATTTGAACGAAATTGAAAGACTCAATTATGAACCAAAATTAAGACAAATAAAAGCTATAATTAGTCAGTGGAGTAAGAGATATTTGACACCTATTGGAAAGATAACTGTTCTTAAAACTCTTGTTTTACCACTGCTAAACCATATACTAATGGCTATTCCAAACCCACCAGAAAACCTTTTGAAGGAACTGGAAAAATTATTCTTCTCATTTGTATGGAATGGTCCTCAACACAGAATAAAGAAAGATGTCCTAGTAAAAAAAATATGAAGAAGGTGGACTAAAAATGACAAATATTAGAGCTTTCACTGCATCACTTAAATTATTTTGGATGAGACAGCTTATACTGTCAGATAAAGGTTTACAAAATTTTTTACCTAATCTAGATTTGATAAAAATATTAACATGCGGCATTGAATATATTAAAAATATCACGAAGAACCTTAAAAACAAGTTTTGGAAAGATGTCTTTGAAGCTTGGATTGAATTAAATAATAAAAACTATATTTTATCCAAGGTTGCAGGAGACATACCAATTTTTTATAATCCTAAAATTGTCATTGGTGGGAAAGTTATTTATAATAAAAATATGTATGACTTGAATATTAGATTTATTAATGATCTTATAGATGAAAATGGTTCCTTTTATAGTTTTGAGGAATTTTGTGGCATATATCCATATGTAAGGCTAAATTTCTTAGATTTTGCAGGTATAATACATGCTGTAAAGGCATGGATGAAAGCAACAGACACTAATGATATAATTGCAAAATTACCTAACCCATTAATTTTGTCCAGCACTCATTTTCTTTCAATGTGTAAAAAAACAAAACAGTTTTATGAATTAATCAATGTAAATGATATTGAACCCACTGGGAAAATAAGATGGAATGATATTTTTAATTTATGGGGAAAGTGAATGGAAAAGGATTTTTAAACTTCCTTTTAAAATTACAAAAAAAATAGTAAACTGCAATGGTTTCAATACAGAATTCTAAATAAAATACTAGGTACAAACTCATATCTATGTAAAATAAGGAAAAGAGATAATAACTTATGTTCTTTCTGCAATATGGAAGAAGAAACAATAATACATATTTTATGGAAGTGTGACAATGTACAAACCTTCCTCAACAGTTTCGAAAGATATTGTGAGAAAAAGATAGGGTTGCAAATTTCATTTACAAAGCAAAGTTTTATTTTGGGATTTCTAGTAAAAAACAAAGACATTCATAACTTACTGTTCCTATGGATAAAATATCATATATATATATATATATATATATATATATATATATATATATATATATATATATATATATATATACAATGAGATGCTTAGGAAAAAAATTAGATGTCAGACTTGCGACTTCACATATTAATTTCTTTTATGAAACTCAAAAATATTTAGCATATAAAAATGGTGACAGAGAGACTTTTGACACCAACTGGAATCAGTGGAATCAATTGTTTTTATAAAATGAAAAAGTTTTTTTTTTATTTATGTAAAGGAATTAACATGCCATCTCTCTCTCTCTCTCTCCTTCCCCCTCCCCCCTCCCTCTCTCTCTCTCTCACTCTGAAAAAAACAATCTGTAATATAATAAATTGTGTATTTTGATTTATTAAAAAGATTGTGTAAAATAAATAAAGAATTAAAAAAAAAAATTAATGTACATATGAAAAAGGTTTAAGGATACATTATCTTGATTTCACAATATTCGTATTTCCATTGGAATCTGATTTATACAGTAAATACCTATTCTGTTTTCATGGAAAACATACTTTGTTTGAATAATAATGGGTGTCTGTCTGTAAATTTAATTGTTTATCTTAATGTAAATTTAAGTCTGAAGGTTCAATGTCAATGAACATTCTAAGTACAATTATATAATTCTTAGTATTATATGATTGAATATGAGATTTTTGGTAAGGTAAAATTTAAAGCACACATGGACTTCCTAAATATTTTTTCTACGAATAAAAAAAAGCAGCAGGGAGAGGGGTATAATGAAGATCATAATTTTTTTATTACACTTTATTTTTGTGAGTTCTATATTTGGTATTGTAAGGCGAGACTGCTGTATACATCCGATGCTTCATGTGACAAGTAAAATATATGCGAGAATAATATTCTTGTGAAAAGATTATTTCGTATAATAACGCAAAATAATTTCTTGTTAAAAAAAGTGATTTCTAATATGCGGAACAGTTAGGGCCTTAAGAAAAATGGGACTGCACCTGCTGTCACACAGTTCCGGTTTTACTCAAAAGACAATAAACAAACATTAAGAGTTTAAAGGTGCACGGAGACAGATTTTAAGTTTATATTTTCTGTATAATTTCATGACAAATATGCTTTAATAGCATATCACATAAAAGTATATTAAAAATTTTGTTTCATCTTAAAGTTATTGAAACTTTAAATTTTTGGATTTGGTTGACGCATCCTTGCACTCTATCATATTTTACTTTTTATTCTTAATACTTACAAAAAATGACAATTTTGTCGTATATTCATGAAAAATATTTAGACTTTAATCCAGAAAAATAATTATGTAGAGATGTAGAGACAGTAGAGATATAGCAAAACCCTTCACATGTATGGTCATTCCGCGCTAATTGTTATGTAAAGAGTTTAGCAAATTGATCACATCCGTGAAATGTACACATTTTTTGTAAACACTAAACAGGGCACGAGCTCTGTTATTGTTAATGTTTACTATTTGCAAGGTGCGCTCAACTGTTAAAGTCTGCCCACCACAAAATCACGGACTGACAATATTTTGCTTTTGAACATTTCTACTGAATTTTCTGGATTGTAGTTTCATTTTTTTTTGCAAGAATGTTACTGTCGCAAATATTTTACTAGTTACATGACATATGTAGCATCGGATGTATACTGCAGAAACAAGCATTCGTGAAATTTTAGTTTCGCTTTTTAAAACCAAATTAATCTTCAAATCTGTGGCCATGTACTTTATAAAATATTATCGTTTCATTCAACAAAGGAACAAAGTTCTTATTTGGATCCCTATCTATGTTTCGAAAGTGTGCGATAATCTGATAAGCCTGTGAATAGGCGTTTATTTGTAAATTCTGCCGACATTGATATTCAGATGAGAGGATTTCAGGCCAACATAATTTTAACTGGTATTAATAATGTGACTGCAATTCTATGAAATTAGATAAAGAAAGAGTTGTTTAAAAAAAGCATTATGCATTTGCTAAAGCTGCAATTTCTCTACTTTGGTCTTTATATATTGCAGCCCGGAGGACCGGACTGCTCTATAAATGTAAGTTTAACTTTTTGTTTATAAGGATTGAGGTTGGAGAAGTTATTCAGATCTATAGGTTATCTAAACATTAAAAAGATTATTCATCAGAGGGTTTTTCCCCTTTATAGATTACGAGATACATAATATATTAACCTCCATGAGTTACATCTTTGAAAAATATATATGACTGTGTGTCATATATAATATAAAAAAGTTGCTTATCATTACTACCGACATAACGACAGGTCCCCTTTTTTTCTCGAACACTGGATTTTATAATTACGTATCCGATAAAAACGTACGTTACACAGTTTTTGTTTTGTTTTCATTAAGTCAAATCTATTTCTGATAATAGGAGAAACGTGTGTCTGATTCTAATTTATATTTTACGCAGCCAACAGTTATTTGAGGAAATTATAAATTTTAAAACGATATCATGTTTGTTTGATTTTTATCCGATTGGAAGCTTTTCCTAAATCTTAATGACTAGAGTTTCGATCTTTCAGACGCATATCTTTATCAGACAAGTCGAAGGGGTTCGAGGCATGATCAAGACTAATTTCTATTGTTGCCTCAAGACTAAATCCAAAGATAAATGTTTTTGCACATCTAAAGCATGATATCTTATTAAATCATTTATTTCCAGGGCGACAATTGATGACTTACATCAATGATTTCTAGATTCTACTTGTATTATCTTTGGAAGAACATGTTATGGTCAACGTTTTTTTTATAAGGACATAAATCTCGAGGAAAGCGAAAGCAGGGAATATTAATCCTTTTCATTTAATCACTTGAAAATTCAGAAAAAAAACAAGATGTGTTTGTGAAACACTGATGCCCCCGTATGGCAACATAGCAAAGATTAAGTTTTTTAATAAGTACTAAAATCTCCAACGTCAAGGTCAAAAGGTCAATGTAATTAGTATCAAATGAAAGATCTTGCCACATAGAATTATACTTATGTAGAGCATGAAAGCCCTAGCCCTAACCAGTGAGAAGTAATGGCCAACGTTCACTTTTTTAAAGTGTAAGTCAAACTCTAAGGTCAAGGTCAAAGGGTCAAAGTTCTTGTTATCAAATGAAAGGTCTTGTCATAAGAATCAAATATGTAAAGTATGAAAGCACTACCCCTTACTTTTTAAAACTTATGGTCAAGGTTTGCTTTTTTGAAGTAGGTCATTCTAAAAGGTCAAGGACAAAGGGTCAAAGTTCTTGTTATCGAATGAAGGGTCTTTCGACAAGGATTACAAATTTGAAAAATGAAAGCCCTATCCCTTACCGTTCAAAAGTTATGGCCAAGGTTAAAGTTTTTTTCATAAGTACGGGGAACTACATGGTCAAGGTCAAAGGGTCAAGGTTGTTGGTATCCAATGAAAGGTTTTTTAACAAAAACTATATATTTGAAGTATAAATGTCCTTGTATATACTGTTCAAAAGATATGGCCAAAGTAAAAGTTTAAAATTTTCATGTAAAAGTTGGTCAAACTCCGAGGTCAAGGTGAAAATGTCAAATTTGGTGATACCCGAAGAAAGGCCTTGTCACAAGGAATATACATATGATATATGAAAGTCATAGCTCTACTAAATCAAAAGTTATGGGCAAAGTTAAAGTTTTTGCGGACAAACAGAGAGACAGAAAGACAAACAGACAGAGATACAGACACACAGACAGACGGACACGATAAAAACTATATACCCCCAAAACTTCGTTTACGGGGGCATAATACGAAACTTCGTTTACGGGGGCATAATAATAATTTATGATCATGAACCAGTCATCCTTAATAGTAATTTACTCACTCGTTCAATGAATATCTGCTATAAATTATAACTGACCTTTGTAAATTGTCTTTCCCTATCCACCATCCCACAATCGTTATCTATTTAAATGCGGTAATTTACTAGTGTTGCCCAATATATAATAGGTCCTCAAAAGGAAATATCGATATGTTTTTGAGCTAATAAACTCAGGCAGAAAATATGTTATCACTTTATGTTTTTTTTTCTTTTACTCTGCTTAATAATGATTTAACTCGCCGAGTAAATATTCGTAGAGAAAGAAATTCCGAAAATTCAACATACAAAGAATTTTTAAGGCTAGCATGATTTGAAATTAAACAGTACTACTAAACAGTAGTCATTCTGGAAACACTGTGCAATGAGTATCAAAAAATATGCTTTTATCCTCTTAATTAGAATCAACAAAATATCACATAGAGAGCAAACCTACACATATACTGCGAGGCAAGTTTCTTTGAAGTTACCTTTGATTCTATAATTTATAGAAAGCTAGCATGAAATCTGATGTAGTTTTTTTGCATTTGGGATGAATAAACAAATTTGAACTCCGACCTTATGTGATATTTTAAGAATATTGGCCTGGTATGTATTTTGCCTCCCACAAACCTGTGATTATATACATCGGTACCTTTGATCAATGTCTTTAAAATATCAAATAATGTAATCCTGCGATCCTTTTTTCCCTCAGTGTATATTTTCTTTTACCTTCGATCTCCAAATCAACAGGGTCGGTTTTGGTCACAGAGGGATTATATATAAAATTACAAAAGAGATCTAACGTTATCATTTGGAAAGCATTTGATTCAATATGATACTATATGTCCACCCTTAACAATGGCTATTGACATCAAATTCAAACGAAAAGATCTGCTTTAGACCATAGAGTGCTTTAATTCCAAAAATATCATTACAAATAACGAAACGGATCAAACATTAATACCCCTCACTTCCAGTGAAAACAGTAAATACACAGATATAACAATCAATATAATATTTCAAGCTTTTATACATATTATTTTTTAAACGAACCTTGTTCAAATTTTACAAACAAATTCATTTTTTTTAATAAAATCGATGGCCAAAATTGAATTGAATATTAATTGAAAATCTTTTAGTTTTGTGTGAGTCATTGGTATGAAAATTACAAAGACTTGTAACATTTGACTTTCATGAACCGCGCTAATGCTTCATAAAAATAGCTAACCAGTGTTAGCTAAGTTTATATATACACACTAATAATTCAAATGCAAAATTCCTTAAAACTAAACTTTAAACATATTAGGAAGCACAAAAATAAACTAAATATTTTTTTCTTGCTTTATACAGTAATATGTTCATGATCATCCCTGTAACCCCATTATAACGTCATTTTAGCGTATGATTCCTCGTTTATATAATCAATATAATTCAACACATCCACCCGAGTAGGGCAGTGGTTAAAGACCTTAAGTCAAGAGATGATCCTTATGTCTCGGATTCGAATCCAATTGTGGGACGTGGAGTCTAGTCCTTCGGATGAGACCGTATAAACCTAGGAACCGTGTCGCAGTAGGTGCTGGCACGAAAAGATCTCTTATTGCTCATTATCTCTGAGTACTGAAAAGAGGACAAATTTTAAAGCTCTCCATCGGCCATTGGCGGCGTCTCAATATGAATAAAATCTTTTCAAGAGAGACGTAAAATAACAAAATCAATCAATTCTACGCATGAGTATAAACAAAAAAACGACATCAAATTCATTTTTTCAAATGGTTCATATTAGCAAAACAAGCGAATGTAAACAGATGAAATTATTGACATAAAAAAATAGAAATCAATCTGAATTTTTCTAAAAAGATTACAAGATTAATTTTATGTACAAGTGTATATACCAGGGTTGTTCAAGATTTTGTAAAAAAAAAAATTAATTCGATTCTATTCAATTAAAGTTCTACTTTTCATATATGATAATTTTCAAACGCATTCAAACTTCTTTAAAATATTATGGTTGAAACGAAATTGAACGTTTAGGAAATTCTTTTAAGTTTTGAGTGAATGTGTGTGCATGTAATGAAACTAAGATTGTGAAATTGAAATACCGCATAAGTAGAATTTATAGCAAAAATGTATTTTTGGCATTATTAGCGAGGGTGCTGACATCGCTAAAATTGAATATCGCTAAAAATTGATTGCGTATTATATGTAATAGCTTCTTTAATTAGCATTTAAAAAACGCTAAAATTACTTCTCGCTAAAAATAAAATACCAGATTTTAAGCAGAAATCGCTTTATTTGCGTCTCACTAAAGTTTCCACTTATACAGTATTGTTTCATGTTCTCCTTGGTATCAAAGCATTAATTTTTAATATAGTAACATAAGCTCCGTTGAAATGTATATAAAAGGCTTCATTAGGGTAGATTAAACGATTTTTTTCCTCATTTATTTAAATTAACAAAAAACAACGAATATTGCCACTGCCCGCGAATTTATCGAACAGCCTTAGTAATCTTAAAATACGAAAGTCTACCTGTTGCATTTATTACTAATACAACAATAATACCCCCGCTTCTGGTGTAAGTTTTCCAGTCAAGTAGGTATACTTATACTATAAGGGAGGAACAGACGTACCATTGTACTCTATAACAAAATGTGGAATTTGGATTCACACAACAATTGATCCCATGATACATGTATGTTATATGCCTAAACAAAGAGTGACCAAATTTTTACGTATCTGCCTTGAGCAGTAGCTGAGAAAACTGCGCCGGAAGTTTGATACGTACAAACGTACAAAATATATCCAGGAGATTGCCGTCGGGTTCGTACAAAAAGGAATTCAACTATATAGCATGCTAAAAAAATGAGTGTGCTTAAATTTCAGGCATATGCAATTAACGGTTGCTAAGTAAAGGAGAAAGGCCGAAAACTGTCCATTCTGTGAGAGAAAGAACTGATCGAGGGCCGTAGGCCCGAGATGAGTTCTTTCTCTCACAGAATGGACAGTTCGAGGCCTTTCTCCTACTTAAAACATGATTCTCTTTGTTCTAAGAATTTAAAGAAAAATGTGAAAAACAGGTAGCACACATACCATAAATTCATTGTTTACAGAATGGACAGTTATATGTAAGCTTGGGGTGCACAACAATTTGTTGAATAGCCATTATGTATTCAGATTCAAATAACAAAAAGGTCTTTGTCTAAAGAATGGACAGTTACAGGTGGATTTCGGGGGATGGTAGTATTTATATAAGAATGCAACTCCTCAAAATCAGTTTATATTTTGCGTTGTGAAGGCATGTTTCCCTGTTATTGAGCTCTGGAATATATGTCGGAATAGAAATCGAATTGAAACAAAAATATGCACAAAACCAGTGATATTTTGACCTGGAAACAGAGAATAGGAAGCGTAACAGAAAATATTATCCAAATTTTGATCTCCTTAAAACTTCAACGACAAATACAGATATTTCGAATTCCAACCGGAATTCTTTTTTAATTTTGAATCAGTTTTTGGGGATATATAATAATTGCAGCAGTGTATTTGTGAAATGCAAATTGTGTTCCGAGTGTTGGATAGCCATGAACCAAACTTCGACTTGAAAATGTATTTTAAATCAGATCTGGAAATGTTTTAATTTAAATTATTTTCTCCGGAAATTTTCACTGCGGCAGTATAGTTTTCATTGTGCAAATTGTTTTTAGGTGATGGGTTTAATATAACCCTACTTCAAGCTTAAAATGGATTCTTCTCAAGGGAATGATGCTTCCAAAATGTGAAATTGTGTCATTTAATTCAAGTTTTGTTAAAAATCAAATAGATCCAATGCAGACACTGTGTGCAGGATAAACATAAATCTCCAAGTTCATTTTGTTATTTGCATGTACATTAAATCATATTTAATGTATTTGTTTTGTTTCCTTTTTGTGTTTACCTGTAACTCTCCATTCTGTTTGTTTTAACTGTCCATTCTTAAAAAGAATGGACAGTTTTCCAAAAAGAATGGATACCTACAGGTGACTTAATGGATTGTCAGGGGAGTTAGCTCAACATTATGCTAGAGAATGGACAACACAAACAAAAGGTTTACGTCACAATCATGTTTTAATAAATCTGAGACGAAAGTTTGATTCGGGCAGAAGTACAGATATACAGGACGTTGACATGGGATTTGTACAAAAATGACTCCTATGAAATGTAATGCCTGATAAACAAAAAGTGTACATCTGCAATAAATAGTTTCTAGGAAAACTAGGGGAAAAGTTGTTATGGATAGACACACAGCTATACCAACAGGCGAACGGGCAGAACTCTAGAAATACATGTACACCTTCACCTACATAAACACACCCACGTACATGTAAACCCTCCCTACCCCAACCAACACCCCAGTCCACACCAGGGTGGAACAGTACACCAACTCTTTCTTAGTAGCGGGTGTATATCAAACAATTTCAAATACGTACCTTAAATGAAAAAAATATAAGAAATATCAACTTAACTAACCCATTTGAAATAAATTAGTAAAACAGGTACTAGAAATAAATATCTTAATGAATGTACATATTAAGAGAAAATTATCTTTACAATCTAAAAACCCTTTAATCACCTAAGATCTTGACAGAAATAGAAAATAAATGAATATACACTGGTTATAAAATCAGAATCTATATTTTTTCACGCCTTGTCTTGGAGAATATTTTCTATCACTTATCCGGTGCGAAGTACTCAACCACATCTTTTCACACCTGGTATAAAGCGAAACGAAACTTTATATAGATGTATAAATTGACTGAAAATAAAAAAAAAACGTTTAAATCTGATCACCGGAAAGGTGTGCTTAATGTTGACAGAAGACATGCAGAATACGGATTGAAAACGCACTGATTGAAATGTAAAGAATTTCTTTCTCTTTATGCCTTGTCTAGGATAAATCTTTGTATCTGATAACTAACCGAGTAGAGCACAATTATATCATTTCACGCCTGGTGTAGGACAGATCTTTGTATCTTATCACTGATCCAATAATGCTCAGAGGTACACCTTTAATAAAAAATATATTTGTTCAACAGAATTTATTATTTTGTTAAGAACAAGATGTTTAATCCTTCAAATGAGTGCATCAGATATTTATATAACATTTTTGAAGAAGTTTTCCCATTATATCACAAAGATAATATTTTTATCCATTTGCCGAGAAAAACTGCCGAATCACGCCGTATATAGTTATATAACATTTTTGAATAAGTTCTCCTATTATATCACAAACGTAATAAGTTTCGCTATAAACCCTGAAAAATGCTGAGTCACACCGGAAACAGTTATGTCACGCCGGAAACAGTTATGTCACCTCCGACGGAACCAGTTATGTCATTCTTTCGATCACGTTCACGTGTTTTTACGTTACGCATTTTAGTTCAGGTTCGGGATGCCTTCGGCATCGGGTAACGTAACACTCCAGGATTCGTATGCATAAAAATTCTTAAGTCCTTAAGCATATACATAAGTACTGTTTTTCTGCTTAGCAGATTGAAATTTTACTTAGCATATTGATAAGAATGTTGCATAAAACTTCTCAACTCCTAAGTATATGCTCAGGATATGCTTAAAGTTAAGCATGGTCTATATTACCTGTCTCAAGTTCTTAAGCATATTGCTTAAGATATTTAAAAAAGGTATTAGCACAAAAATTTTTTAAAGAATTTTACAAAATGAAATAAAAATATGAAGAGTAATGAAATCAATGGAATAAATTACAATCTGAGTGTTTTTACATGTTCTTCATTATGTGGCATGATTTGGATGCTAGCAATTTAGTATTGATCAAAGCGGTTTAAAATATGACGTCATTTCATTGTTGCGTACCCTGGTAGTTTGTTACGTCCAGCACTTGTGACAATGCACTGTATTCGGAAGGACCCTTTTCGAGTTCACCAGTGCAATGAACATCTAGATCTAGTTCACTTGTTTCAGAAATATTTTTTTAGCCCTGACATAGTATAATTATTAAATATCCAATGGTTAAAAAATATTTCTGAAACATGTGCATGTGATCTATAGTTATACTAAATTGTTTTTATATTTTATATCAAAAGAATTTACATGTATACAGTATCCCATATTACAGGTACTAATATTATATACAATCATTCAGTTGACACTTCAATCAGGGACGTAGCAACAGGGGGGCCTGCCCCCCCCCCCCCACACTTTTTTCCCCAACATTACTTTTACAATAGAAAATGTTCATTGAAGGGATGGTTGGCCTCCCCACTTTTTACCATAGTATAGTGATATCAAAGAATCGCAAGAAAAAAATTGAATAGAAAGTAACTTGGCTTTAAAAAACCACCAACCACCCCACCCCGAAATAGGATTTTCGAGTTTGAGCAACTTTTAATTTCCCGTTTTTTTTGGGGGGGGGGGCGTTATGGCTTGTCAACTTCTTCAGGAAAGTAAAAAAAAATTCTCTGGTTGCCCCCCTCCTACTTTCAAAAACGATGCTACGTGCCTGTCAATCGTACATAAAGATGTCAATAATTAAATTTCTAAAAATACATGTATAAATAGCTCAAAACTACTAAGTAATGAGAGAGAGAGAGAGAGAGAAAGAGAGAATCAGTAGATGTATTCGGATAAAGCGTCTTATAAGATTATATACACAAATTTGAAACGAAACCCAAATCCATCGCAGAAAGAAGTGTACATACACCATGTCCTTTTAATTTCAAATTAATTTCATTTGCTCTTTTTCTCTCAATTGCACCATCTTTTATCTACATCCTGCACAGTTTATTTATTTTCTCTCTCTCTCTCTCTCTCTCTCTCTCTCTCTCTCTCTTTCTTTAAATTGTCTGAGTAGACGGTACCTAATATTATAAACATGTCATCGATATCAAACAAATTATTTTGCTCAAATAAATCAATCAAAAATATTTAGAGTTATATCTTAACAGGAAGGCGAATCAGTGAATCGATATTTAATTTTATTCTCTAAAAATATTAATTTATTTCTTTGCTTCTTCATCATGTCATGTGTTTGTTTACATTGAAATGAAAGCGGAAGTGACTTTATTGGCATGGCAACAGTGTATTTAAGTAGATTGCGATATGCTTAGCTAAGAATCGCTAAGCATGTTGCTTAGAATTTTTATGCAACGGAAATTAAGCATGTTACTCAACTAAGAATATGCTTAAGAAAGTTAAGCATATACTTAAGAAAATTCTTAGAATTTTTATGCATACGAATCCTGGGCTTTCCTGTCACCTCGGGGCAAATATTCTAGTCTATGTCACCCTCGAAGCCATGTGATATATGTATAATATTCGACCGGAAAAGTTGTGTTGCCCTCCAGGACACAATTATGTTCCCTTGCGTGCAATCATTCTCCATATTAAATACGTCGGGTTCGAAATTCACAGAGGTAGTTGCTACGCAAACGTAAACAGTTCCGCGAAAATTAAAAAGTCGAGACAACGTCGCGATTTGTTTATTTGAATTCAGAGGAATTAGATAATTTTTTTGAGGCGAATTTTTTTTAAATTGCAACAAAGGTTAACAACACATGTGTCAGCATACTAAATACATTCTGCCATGAAAGAGGACGGGATATTTCAGAATTATACTCAACGTACATGAATACATAATGACGGGAAAGCTCTGCCGTAGGCATCGGGCGACATAACACTCCAGGGTTTTCCTGTCACATTGGGGCAAGATTTTGGCACGCTGCCCTCGAAGCCATGTAATATATGTTCAATATAAACTCTCATGAAAACTAATGTAAAAAAGCGGGAATTAACTTTGTACAGTAGTAGATGAAATACTCCAACAAGTTTAAGTATTTGAGATGTGTCATGAGGACTACTGGGGTACAATTCTTCATGATACCTTAAAATGATATTTTTAAATGACTGGATTTTACCAAATCTGAAGGAATTTTCTTACCTGTTGTTTGTATCTGTATTTCCAATTGGCATTCAGGGTACAATACGAGATGAAATGTCAGCTGAAGAGAAGCAAAAACCTTTTTGAAAAAAGAAATACATCTTAATAAAGTTTATGAAGAAGAGTATCAAAGTTAAAAAGACAATAAGAACAATACGAAACAGGAACAATACAGATACAAACCTTTAAAATATCATGTATGGGATCAGGTGCCAAACGGAGGAGTGAGCATCACCTAACGATCGGTTAAACTTGCAGTGTGCTTCATAACAGGATCAGTAAAGAACCCTTCTGAAATATAACTTAACAAGGATTAATTTAAATGGAAAGATAAAACAGCTTTAAAATATTTTTGTGTATTTTTTAACACAGGTTCTAAGTAAAGCAAAATAAGACCTCCACGTCTGTTCCTTACTAATTTTCTTGGGGGTGTATAACACAGGCACTTGTTTCTGTAATATATTTTTGACCCATCGTATAATAATAACATAAGTTATCTAACTCTGAATTACACTCAGTATCCCCCTTCTCAGAAACGCACTCATTTAAAATTTCAGAGGAAATGTAATGGCAATATGTTTATTACCATTGTCTTCTATAATATATAATTTATTGTTTTCGTTTAGACGCGGACTTTTAGTCAATCAACATCTCTGTGCGGGATTAGCAGATGACGTTTTATGGTTTAGATTGACTTTTCCACTCGGCGAGGAGGGTTTTGGCACTGTTTACGGAGATAAACGAAAAAAGACATGCATTTCCGAAACAAGTGCATGTGGTGTATAGTACATTTTTGCATGATTGTTTTTTTCATAAAGCTGTTGCGACACAAACTTTGATCTGAGAAATTCAAGAATAAATTTTTCTTTTCTTATGACAGATATTAGAATTGATAGATGATCTGAAAAATATGATGAAATAGTGGTAGAGTGAAATGCAAGACAATGTTTCTGTTCCTTGACATTATTCTCTCCTAGTTTATGAAAGTAAAACTTTGCTGCCAATATATTTTCATGAACAAATTTTGCTACTTCCTCTTGAACTACTTCAGCCAAATTTAATTTCCAATTATGATTTCGATTTTTTAAAACAAAAACAAATTGAACTCTTCGGAGTGTATAGACCTATATAGTATTTTTTTCAACACTTTGTTTTTCTATTGTGACTTTATATTTTTTAAATATTTCTGAGCCTTTTAATATCAGGTATCAATTATGCTGACATTATCTCTATAAACACAATGAAGGAACTATTCTTCTCGCATAATCACCAGTGTAAGATTGACTTGTCCGGTGTGAGACAGCAGTGTGAGATTTTTCTGTCTTACACTGTGTATTACTACGCCACGAACGAGAACGTTAACATTCCGTCATTATGTAAAGAAATTGTAACAATGTAAAAAAAATACAACACATAATTAAACTGTTGTCATTTAACTTATTAATATAAACTTATTTTCATTCAAAATATTGTCGTATTTTCACTTTTTTAATGGCACTATTTTTAGATCGCGGAATGATTCTTCTTTTACGCTGTCGGATAGATAAGTTTTTTATTCCCAGTTTTTATCTTTCAGATTGATTTACACGGACTGAAAATTATTTTATCAGTTTACACTACGTGAAAACTATTTTCAGGTACGTTCTCTCCGATGGTGTATTCAGATTTTTAATTAGATGGAAATTAAAAATATTTTTTTAACCCCATCATGGCGACGTTATTGACAGGCCGTTATTTTGGATAAAATAATGCGAGAAAAATAATCATTTATTACATACTCATGTGGGAATAGTGAAATTCCACCTCGGGGCCAAGATTCACGGTCTAGGACTCGGCAAAGACTCGTCCTAGACTGTGAATCTTGTCCCCTCGGTGGAATTTCACTATACCACACTCGTAGTAATGAATGATTCTATTATTCTCTGACTATAACAATGTTTAACGTTGAAAGCATTAACCTTAAGAAATGATCAATTTTAATATATATTTAGTAAATAATAGTAAACAGTTAAAGAAATTTGGGGTAAATATTATTTACCCCAAATTTCTTTAACTGTTTACTATTATATAAATACACATTATGTCAGTCAAGGAAAAATTCAATCAAGAATATGAGTCAAAATTTATATAAAAAAAACATGTCTTAAAACAAAAAAGTTTATAATTGTAAATTTTCTTTTACCTTTTCTTTGATGAAAATGTATCGAGTCTAGTCTAACCATAGTAGAGTATTGTATTAATATAATACATATGTAATAAATATATTCTGTAAATATTAGAAAATAAAACAATTCATTAAACATTATAAAAAAAGAATACAAATATGTAAAAAAAAATCTCTCTGACAATATTGTAAAAGAAATGTGCCTGTAAAACAAACATAGAAAGGAGAAGTAAAATAGAAAAATTGATATACACATGTATATATTTATAGCACTGATTAATTGATTGAATAGATTAAAGATATTATAGGGTTATTGACCTTATCGGCGAATATTGGCACATGTTGGCCTCTCAAATGCACGAGTTTACACAGGCAAGGAGTGCCAATATTCACAAATATAAGTTCAATAAGTCCTTTATTAAAACAGTCGTATTCGGAATGTTTCGGGTATACTCGTATACGTATTACAAACGCAGCGTTCAATAAAACGTCAAGACACTAAACGCTTAAATTCTTAGATTTTTGGTAGTATTTTATTCGAGACTGTTTTTTAGCAATATAATAAATCCGCTTATTTCCTAGCAATGAGATGAGATTCCGCATGCATTCACCTTGAATATTTGTTATACATATCACTGTAAATAATTGAATGCTTAGCAACACTAAAATTTCCATTTCTTTAAAAAAAACCTCGGTCTTCAAATACACATGTACAAGCAAGATGTCTTTGAAAAACGAAAGATATCTTACCTTTTCAGGTGCCTTCATTATCATTAAAATTCTTTATCAGAATAACGTACATGTATAATATAATTTACAATATGCTGAAAAATAATCCTTTAATTGAAAGTGAGCTGATTATTAAAAAGTTTTCTTTTCCATTTATATCGTTTAATCTAATCATTTTAACAAATAATATTGATTTGAATTTTGAGTATTATACAAATGATTGATTGATTGTATACTGTTTGACATCCCTCTCCAGAATATTTCACTGAAATGGAGACGTCACCGTTGCGGTGAAGGGCTGCAAATTTAGGCCTATGCTCGGCATTTACGGCTTTTGAGCAGGGAGGGATGTTTATCGTGCCACACCTGCTGTGACACGGGGCCTCAGTTTATACGGTTTCATCTGAAGGACCGCCCCATTTAGTCGCCTTTTACGACAAGCAAGGGGGAACTGAGAACCTATTCTAACCCGGATCCCCACGGGGCTTATACAAATAAATATCTTACCTTAAAGGTAATCAAATCCATTGAGGTGAATGATTTTCTCTTTGCGCAAAAAATCATGACGAAATAAGGTATACAGTACCCGCATCGTTATTCTTTACAATTTTATCGTGTCCTATCGTGCGTGTATCCTATCGTATCGTGCGTGTATCCTATCGTATCCTATCGTATCCTATCGTATCCTGTTTTCCGTTTATCAGGTTTTACGTTTTCTTTCGTGTTTTCCGTTTATCGTGTTTTGCGTTTATCGTGAAAATCGTTTATTAAGTTCTATTGTGTATCGTGTTTTGCGTTTATCGTGTATATTCGGAAACCCTCGCTTTTTATCTTTACTACAGAAAGAAAATACTGTACAGCAGGAAATTACCTCGCGGAGTTAATATTCGCTATATTCGCGGAAAAAGAAATTCCGCGAATTCAACATACAGTGAATAATTCTTGAAAAGATTTATAAGGATAAACTGACATTTTATCATCTGAGATAAGATGTAGACATTTTTTATAACTATGCGAGTGTATGGATCAATTACAAACACGTAGTTGTTGGTGTTTTTAAAGCTTATTAAATGTTGAATTAATTTCTATAGCTAACACATTACGGTAATTTTGCCATCTTGTAGACATGCAATGTAATTATCTAACAAAACAAGGTTGTATAATTTCACCCGTGCGAATCACTCAATCATTAACTTTCACCAAAGCACTTGCATAGTAAACAGGGTAAAGACAATTAATTTATTTGAATTTTCATTTATATGATTAAAAGTTCAACAATTTGACTACTATATATTTTTTTAGTTGGACTCGGAAATAAAAAAAATATTCTGAATGCGTAACATTATTTTGACTTCAAATCGGGATCAGTCCGGTGTTTCGTTATGATTCAATCGGACTCAAAATTGACACAAGAAATACTTGCTTTTCCTGACTGATATGCGTGATATACATAAACAGATCTAGACTTTCGTAACATAGAGATTGGAAATAACACATCACACAATATATACCTAAAGAAAAATGCTCGCAAGTACTGTTTAAAAAATGTATTTTTTTTTACCATTCCGCGAATTCAAACGACCGCGACTTGCCGAAAATTGAGCAAATCGCGATCTTTTCCAACCGCGATTTTAACCTGCTATACAGTACTGAGCAATTCCGAGTTTCTTTTTCGTTTTGTTACCTTTGTTACTTCAACCGAAAAAGAGAAAAGAAAGTTTTATCCCTATCTTTTTCATTATTTAAAGAAAAATGAAAGCATGAAAGGAAAAGAATAAATTCCGAGTTTCTTTTTAATCGTTTTGTTTCCTAAAATAAGATTACTTCAACCGAAAAAGAGAAAAGAAAGTTTTATCCCTATCTTTTTCATTATTTAAAGAAATATGAAAGCGTGGAAGGAAAAGAATAAATAAATAACGTGATTCATAAATAAATAAATTCATTAATTAATCAACAATAAAATAAATAAATAAAATAAATATATCATAGTCAAGCAGAGAGTGTTTATCAAAATTTTTAAACAGTAACTCTATTTTTCGGAAATGAAATTATAATCGATCGCCTGGTCTTTTTTTTTATTTATCGAATTGTATGATTTCTTTTTTTCAAAATCAAATATTATTAATATGATTTTCTCAAATAAATCAGGGTACTGGAGAAAGAATTTTGGTAAGCTATGGTTTATGCGTACTCAAAAAGCAAATAAATAAATAATAAGCAGGGGATTGATATTTCTACCTTTTTTTAATGCAATATTCTTTTTTTCCCTTAATTATCGTCTGATAATATTAGTTATATGGTTACGACTCTAATCTGCATATATGCACAATCATTTAAAGTCTTGATGTTACAAAAATAATAAAGCATCAGACATTGATCCAGATGATTTTAACACCGATGTTGGCCGTATACGTTCAATTTCTGAATTTATTTTTTATTACTTTTTTATCACATCATGGCTATTACTATAAAATAGAAGTTTTACATTGATTCTATCTGGCATTAGATAATCTACAAATATAATATACAGGGAAAAACGTAATGTTTTTTAACAGCATACCTTTTCGGCGTGGAAATAAACTGAAAATATAGTGCATCGGAGTGTCAAATCGAAGACCTCTGACACGTATGTGTACGTCTCTAATCAGCACACTGCCTTCCTGTGCGGTCAACACCCCCTCCCCCTTCTCCCCTAAATGACACCTCGGCCCGTGTTTGTGTGTTTTCCGTCAACATACCTATAAAGCTCTCTCACCTGGGGTCAATTAATAACCTCGAATACTACCTGGTTCTAATGAAATGCATCTACTTATTTTCGGGATTTTGTTTTTAACTTGTGTGAACAGACTTATCACAGATTTTATTCAAATATATTAAATAATTGCACAATTTATGGATTAAAAAAATCATCTCATTGGTTGAATTTTAAATAAAAATTGATTTATTTTATTTCTACAATGTTTCCATTATGTTTATGTAAATAAGTCTTTTGATAATTAAAACTTTAAAAAAAAATACTGCACTAATGGTACATGAAGTTTCGGATCATCGAGTTTTCTGCGTAGTACGGACAGAATTAATTCTTGGGAACAATTTCATTGATTCGTAGAAACGGATGAAATAGTTTTAACATTCTAGACTATGAAAATTAGCTCACATTATTTCTTAATGTTATTTTACAATAATACATGTAATAAAACAAAAGAAGGCGTCTGATTCCGCCGTGACCATGCAAGACAAGTAAATACACCGAATCAATTTATAGTATTAATCGATTTCATTCAATAAGTATAGAACTTTATTTAAGAAGTCAATATTATTTATGGCTATTTGGTTAGATCTTTTCACCTAATTTTAAATTAGTTACGGACTTTCAACATCCCGCCCTACGAATATGCCTCATGTGAGATTACCCGGTAAGTCTTTGTGGATACGCCGCATATTGTAAGCTTTAGACATTAGATACAAATATTTAGTATATTGCTTAATTTTTTTCCGTGAAATAACTTAGTGCTTATAGATAAATTTATTAGGTACAAATGTATATTTTTTTCATAAATAATAAATCTATTTATAGAATTTCATAAGTTAATAATAGTACTCGTGAGAAACGGCACATAATTATGTAAGGGATTTTTGTGCAACAATTACATGTTTGTTAAAATATCCATAATTAAACGATTCATAGTTCAACCTTAAGAGAGAATTTCGATATTTACACAAATAATCGAAAATTTGCACCATGAGTACAAATTAAAAAAAAATTACAGTCTCAATTTCATAATAATCCATTTAATCATTGTCAATTTTTCTTTTTATATAAATAAACAAATTTTGTAAAACTACAACAGTGATCTCAATTTTTTTTAATTATAATAATTAAATGTACTTTATGATTTAGATTTGAAACTTTGCAAGTGTATTTAAAAATTAAAAAATTGCAACTGAACAAAATAATCTTTTCGTCTTGTTAGAAAACGTTCCGCATTTTGAAACAACCCTATCAGGTTTTGCGTTTATCCTATAGTGAAGATCGTTTAACACGCCTATCGTGTTTTGCGTTTATCGTGTTTTCCGTGTATCGTGTTTTGCGTTTATAGTGCTTTGCGTTTATCCTATCATGCGTGTATCCTGGTCCATCGTGCGTGTATCCTATGTATCGTGCGTGTATCCTATCGTATCGTGCGTGTATCCTATCGTATCGTTTATCCTGTAAAGAATAACGATGCGGGTACCGTATGTATATAACTTTTATAAATGATCAATAAGACAAACTGAATTTGAATACGAAATGAATTTATTCCATTTCAATAGTCTATTTCTAATTTATTTGTTATCCATTCGATTTTGTGGAAAAAGAAACAGACCGTTTACATTAAACTTTTATGTGAATTATGTGATTGGTTAATATTTAAATTAACTCTCTCTCTCTCTCTCTCTCTCTCTCTCTCTCTCTCTCCAGCCTGAACAAGCTTTTTTGATTTCAATTTAATATACATTTAAGATATACTATTGTATGAGCATTTTCGTACAGCGCAGGAGATCCAAAAATCTGTGACAAAATTTAGGCTTTCATTTTGTGTTTCGTTATTTTCATTACCATAAAATGTTCTGATAAACAAAACAGTCATGATCACCATTATATATTGTGTTTTACATAATTTTGAATGGCCGTCAACGATATCACCTTGCCAATAAAAGGACAGAAATGAGTCTGTTTCGACTTGGATAGGGGTAGCTCGACGACCGCGTGAGATTCGACGGGTGTAATTTTGTAAACCGTCAGATAAACCTTTTTTAGGTCTTTCCACCTTTCCGTGGAAAGACCTATTGGTATTCTTCTGTTTCTTATTATTCTTCTTATTTTTCCGCCGTGTGATTTTGAGTTTCAAGATATATCGAAGAGATTTATAGCCCATAAGAATGTACTCCGAAAAAGATTATTGCAGTTGACCCTGCGTCAATGAACCTTGACCGCTTTCGAAGTTATTGCCCCTTTCTCAAGAAATGCCTGTTATCGCTACTTCTCCGAAACCATAAGCCGTAGAGATATGAAACCTTCACTAAAGTCTTTGCCTAATTGAGAGGACTCTTTATCTATTCGTTGCAAAAATATTCGGTGACCCCTTCAATAAGTAATTGCCCCTGAAACTTTTTGAATTTCATAAAAACTTAATTTTTTTTAAAACGAGAAGTTGTAGAGACATGGGACCAACTGCATAAGATTCATTGACCTTTTATCTAAAATTTCATGCAAAGGTCAAAGGTCAAGGTCATTCAGAAAGAGAGAAATTAAGCTTTTTCTATATCTCTTTTGTCTTTCAATATATACTTAATGTCTTTGCATCATTAATATGTACACTTAAAACTCTTTCAAATATTTTATTCTTGTCCCCAAAGATTAACCCTTTAAAAAGTTATTGCCCCTTGTGCAAAAAACTTTGTTATCGCTACTTCTCCGAAACCGTAGACTGTATAGACACCAAACCTTCACTAATGTCTTAAGGGCTTTAAGGCCTAACTTCACTTTATAAGTGCAAAAGGATCTGATGACCGCTTATATGAGTTATTACCCTTTAACTTCTTTGTACTTCGTATTTAACCTTATAACTTGAAAACTATAAGTCATAAAAGCATGGGGTCAATTGCACTGTGACCCTTGACCTTTGACCTTGAATATTTTTTCAAGGTCAAAGGTCAAGGTCATTTCATTTTTTTTATTTTTAATTTTTGCTATCCTTTAAGACAATTTTGGTTTCTTATTCATGGAATTAAATTTTAAAACAAAATTGAAATTCAAAGAAGGTGGAAAGACCTCTTATTGTTCTTTGAACAATAAGTCTCCTAGTTTATTTTAATTTTTCTTTCCCCATTTCACCAAAATAAATATCATTATAAAATGAAAGAAACAGTAACTACAAAATAAATATTTAAAATAAAATTCCATCCATCATTTATTTGACAAAATAATTTAATTTTCTTATTTGTTTTTTTTTTTTTTTATTTAAACAGTAAAATTACTTTATAACTGGTATCAAACTGGTATAAAAAGAATTTGTAGTGGCCACATTTTAGTATTATTTGCTTTTGTATTTCCTTAAAATATTATCTTTATTTAAATTCGCAAGTACATGTACATAATAATTGATCGGGTATTTTGTATGTAAAATTTGTTATGTGACTAGAATACGTCCCTTTTTAAAATTGAAAATATTGATTTTATAATAAAGTGACATAAGCTCCGTTGAATAATTATAAAACGCTTTAATATGGTAGATTTAACTATGTTTTTTCCTCGATCTATTTAAATTAAAAAAAAAAAAAAAAAAAAAAACCTAATATTGCCATTGTCCGCGATTTTATCGAACAGTCCTAGTATTTTTAAAATAGGAAGGTCTATCACTTGCTATCTTTTTTTTAACTTTATGTGACTGTGTGTCAAAGTATTTGTGATGAAGGATGTCGAAAATGTAAAATGTAATAAATTGTTTGAGACAGCGTTCTTTACAACTTAGTTGAATGTGCAAACGTGGGCCGGAAGTTTGATATGTACAAACGTATATGCATCCATAATATTGCAATTTGGCTTCGTACAAAAAAGGATTTCCACTACATAGAATGCTAAAATAATGAGTGTGCTTTAATTTCAAGCAAATGTGATTAACGGTTGCTAATAAATCTGAGACGAAAGTCTGATTCGGGCAGAAGCACAGATATACAGGACGTTGACATGGGATTTGTAAAAAAAAATGACTCCTACGAAATGGCATGCCTGATAAACAATAAGAGTACATTTTCTAATTGGCGCTGCAATTTGTTATGATAAAATTGGTGGTCCATAAAGCTAAAAATATTATATCCGAATAGTGGGCAGATTTAGGGGTGTGTACCCCTTTTAATTAAAACTGTGCTCTTTTGACTCCCATATTATTTAATGGAAAAGTCCATATTTGGGGAGACCTAAAGTAAATGTCAGATCAAAAAGTAAAATAGGAGTTGCACAACGTCATTACGTAACAAAGATTCTGAGAAATTCTCCTTGAATTTCTCTCACTGGTAACAAGAAGTTGCAAGATAAAAAATAAAATAACTTTGTAATGGGAGATAATACAAATTCCACTTAATAATAGATTGATTGAGTGTATATTCTTTAACGTCCTTCTCGAGATTTATTCACTCATATGGAGACGTTTCCCTCTGCCAATTAAGGTCTTCAATTTTAGACCTATTTAGCAGTAGGGTACATTAACGTGTCAACGCCTACACGACACGTTTTTAAGTACGTTCAATCCTGAGCTTCTAAGAGGATTTTCGTCCTGTCCTTTATTTATAAAATTCTTCATCATTTTTAAATTCTAACGTTATATCTAAATTCTACTATGCAATTTGAATAATATTCAATGAAAAATAATCAGCGATTAAAATGCATTCAAGTAGAATTAAGCTAGGAACTATATTTTATGGAGTAAGTTTTTTTCTTTTTTTTTTCTTTTTTTTTAATTTTGAAAATTTGATATCTTTAATATGAAATATGATTTTTTATTAATTTTTGTGTGAAATGCTTTTAAAATATAGAAGTCGTAATATTATGGAAAAAAATATTGACTTCAAATCTGTGTAAAAGTACCTCTAAACTACGCGCAAATTTACTAGCAACTGTGGTACTGAACGCAGCCCTGTTATATATAGTCGGTAGGGGTCGTTGATTAAAAGATCATGAAAATCATCATGGAATCTCAAGACACCCTAGTAAGCGCTTGCACATGCGCGCTTAGCGCTTAAAAATAATAGTTATAGAAAAATATCATGAGATTAGTGGCAACCCCCCCCCCCCCCCCAAATAACTTTCTCTGAATTTGTTGGTATTCTCAATCAAAGATATCTAGTATGAACAAACAGTACATTTATTTTCATCACATTTATTAAAATACCAGGTAAAATTCAATTTGACAATTAAAACCTTGGAGTGCTGCAAGAATCTGTAATCTCTCCTCTCTTGACAACATACAGAATAAATATGTGTATTAATGAACTTCTTTATTAGAAATCATGAAAGCAAAAGGATTAAAATATTGCATTATGTTATCAATACATGATATTTCAAACATTATTTTATTTGCTTTAAACTCTGCAAATAACACAAGCAGTATAGAATATATCACAAACAGTGGCCTGCTGAAGTAGTTTCCCTCTTACTAGATATCTGACATATTATTTACATACATTTTATAATTCTTAGATTATTTCTAAATGCATTTATCGGTCCATCATTATTGAATACAATGTAGAACTTTTCCACTTCAGAGTCTGCATGTTTCTCACAAAAATGTGTGCTATTTTGTGTTAGCAAAAAAGTCCACCATTGTTAATCAATCCAAGTGTGAAATTCATCCATCCATGAAAAAATGGCTCCTTCTCCCAAAGGTTGACCTATGTTGGAACTCCCAAAGTTAACTAATGGACAAAAGCTATAAAGGGAAAATGGAATTCATGTATTTAAATATTGTTTATACAAGATACCTTGTTCTGATCTGTACATACATGAAACCAAGCAATAAATGTAACCATATATATATATTTGCATATCCACTGCTCTCTCCCACTATAAACATGTTGCCATCAAATGCATTCATAGGACTATAGACGCAACTGCTTCTGCTATGAGTGCAATTGCTCATTCACTCTTGTGTAGTACAAGCTTTACTAAAATAAAGATATGTGTTGAGAAGTATATATCTGAAATGTTTCGTAAAGGGAATAAAAATCAGTGTTAAATAGAAATTCAGAACAATTTAAAATTGCTAATTTATATCTTTAACAATTTAATTTTGGTCAATGTATTTAATTGTATAATAAAACTTGTTTAAAATTGAAGACAAGTGCCATATTTTTATTTTTTTCATATCATATTTTTGCTTATTTGTACAAAGAACGATAACTCTTCACACTTGGGTGATTTTAAACATTCAGAATTTAAAGCAAAATAGTATTTCCATTTCAAAAATGATTTCAGCTCATAAAAATAAATAGACAAACTTAAAAAATCATATAAAAGCATTCTTGAGTTATAATGATTTTAAACCATTTTTTTATCATAATGCTAGATTATTGATTTCTGTCAGTCGTTATTTCAATAACGTTGATCGATGACGTCACAATTCATCGAAACAAAAATGAGAAATGAGAATGAGAACGACAGCGCAGCTTATATCCAAATAAATGTGTTTAAGAGGCAAATACTTTATAAATTGTTTGTGTTGTGATTTATTAGAGAAAAGGTGCAATGATCAGGTAAACTAATTTTTAAGACATCTGTTTTTCTTTACAGTAGACAAACAAGCCACATCCTTATGTAAGCCAGGATTTCCTCTGATATTTTTTATTATGCCAGCAGAGCAGTTGCTATTCATAACGCCATGTTCACTAAATAACGTTGTTTATCTCTTAAAGAAACGCAACCAGTCACATATATAGCCTTAGCTGGTTGCGCTTTATTGACGATTTAGAGATGAAGTGGGTGGAATGTCTCGAGAGCCTCGAGGCATTCATTACGTTTGCCAACACCTTTCATCAGTCTACAAATTTACGGTAGACGTATGTAATTCAAAAAACGTATTCCTAGATATTACATCTACCCTGATTGGTGGTGAAATCGAGTTCAGTCCCCACACCAAGCCCACAGACTTCCACCTATATCTTATGTCGAATAGGTGTCATCTACCTATGGTAGAAGGAATTTTAAAGAAGAATACATACTTGTACACTCACTGAAAAGGCGTCATGGAACCTCAGCATTGGAACTTTGTAAATGTATGGGCAACGTTTGTAAAAGGATCAAAGTAGAATAGTCCATCGATCCGTCTAAAACAATAACAAAAACGTACATAATATAACCTTTAAATGAAAACAAAAATTGTTATATATAAATCTAAAATAAAACAACAGAGATCTAAATAAATAGATCTAATTGATATCAGCTGTACAATATAAAAAAAATTAACAACAATTACAGTAAATTACTAACAGATGGCAAATTAAGAACCCTCTCTATAATGCACACTAAAGAGTCCTGATTCTATGATATTTTTGTTGTTAGCGTAATCTACCCTTAGATATAAATTCTAAAAAATAGAAATTCACAGTATATTACACAATTTGTATAAATTCAAGTATTCTGTACAAGAAGAAAATTTTAAAGAAGAATACATACTTGTACACTCACTGAAAAGGCGTCATGGAACCTCAGCATTGGAACTTTGTAAATGTATGGGCAACGTTTGTTAAAGGATCAAAGTAGAATAGTCCATCGATCCGTCTAAAACAATAACAAAAACGTACATAATATAATCTTTAAATGAAAACAAAAATTGTTATATATAAATCTAAAATAAAACAATAGAGATCTAAATATATAGATCTAATTGATATCAGCTGTACAATATAAAAAAATTAACAACAATTACAGTAAATTACTAACAGATTGAAAATTAAGAACCCTCTCTATAATGCACACTAAAGAGTCCTGATTCTATGATATTTTTGTTGTTAGCGTAATCTACCCTTAGATATAAATTCTAAAAAATAGAAATTCACAGTATATTACACAATTTGTATAAATTCAAGTATTCTGTACATTTTAAAAGATAAATTAACTGAACATGTTATTTACATGTACTTTCTCTGTGGAAGTACAAACAGTGATTTCTATTCACTGGTACTGTGTTGTAGTTAATTATTTTGCCTGTAAATGCCTCATACCATGCAGTGAAAATTAATTTAAAAAGCTAAATATTAACGTTTTTATAGAAATTTTTTTCTCAATGTCAAGAAACGTTTTGAAATGTTGTAGAGAGGGACCTTAACATTCTGTGCTTGTGAAACGCTTTATACCCCTGATGGTAATACAAGTTTGGAGTGGTACATAAACTGGAGTTGTATACATCTGTAAGATGTTTTAAGGGTAGCAAAGTCACAGTTGAGGTCACATGATGTACCAATGCAAAGGTTTTGTCATAATGAACACTGTCAAATATTAATAAAACCTTACCCTTGACAGCGCAATAGTTATGGGCTAGGTTAAAGTTGACAAAAGACAGTCAGACAAACAACAGATAAAAACGGACAGACAGGACTAACAAAAATATCATTTCATCCGGAGGCATAAAAAGGAAGTTTGAAAAACTGTGAAAAGGGTTATGGGTATTGACGCTGTATATTTTATTTAAATGTATAAAAAATGAATTTATAGAGTATTTTGATTATCTAGCAAGCTTTCTTCAAATTATCCTTGCTATGTTTTATTACACTGATTCTATTTAACTGTTTATAAAAAGGGAAAAGGTTAGTATGTATAAATTATTGATAACTGTATGACTGAGTGAGAGAGTAAAATTTGATTTCTTTATATAGGGGATATTCTTATTCACTCTAGAAAAGTGGACAGGCCTTCGGCTACATTGGATGTAGGCGCAAACCTGTTCAGGGATATTCTGTACATGTAAATATGTTATATTTTATAAAAACACATAAAACTATCTTGATTAATTATCTTCATTTTTGTTTTTTAACTTTTTGATGAAGTCACATCGAAGGTTGAAGGTCGAGGTAATTAGCAGAAATGCAGATGTCAAAACTCTCTTCTGATGACCACATTGCATCATGGCTGCACTCAACTGTCATTATTAATGATCTAAACAGGGAAGACTATTCCTGAAATCAGAGAAACTGAAGTTAAAATGATCTTTAAGCTTTAAAAAATTGTTTGGTTGCCATTTTCCGACTAACTGACTAAAATTGGCCGGAAACAAAACTTTTTTTTCCAGCACACGATATTTTTTCTCTCTATTCCTCTTATCCTGTCGACTAATACATGTATGTTGAAATTAAAAAAAAACCCATCTACCCACGGACCCAATAATTTAACCCGGACTCAGAGGAGGACAAGCAAACAATTTCACCCTATGACTCTTTAGGGTATAAGAATTAAATTTCAGTATTTGGTACTTTGTAACTCTGATCAGCAAACATATTTCATAAAAGACTGATCAATTAATAAAGATGAATATGCATAGACAAAATTTTGAGTTAAAAAATATGCGGCCTAAAAATAAGAAAAAAAAATTAAAAGTAATTTAACATATACACCTCCCCCCAAATACATGTGGGTTTCACATGTTGATAAATATTAGACTATACTCACCATCCAGGAAGTTGCAACATGCGCACCTAAAACGAATTCGATCCTTTTAATTCAGTGACACAATTCTGCTAAAGATATGATATTCCTAGTATATGAGTCTAAAATTAATACTGTAGGCCTTGAATAATTTAAGATGCCAAAAATAAAACAACAGGCCCACGTACCTTATAAGTCACTTGATTATCATATAAAAACTTTCCAACAAATTAATTTGGTCCGTGTTTTAAACCAGAAGCCATGAAATTCACACTTTTGAAAGAGGCATAATAGTTTATCATAAATATACAAAATAAAACAAAATAAACAAAAAACAAATAAATACGTACATAAATATACATATAGCATGCTTACTTTGGTAACTTAATCAGAGTGACAGAGAAAAAAATGCATTTCCACCTTATAACAGTCAGTTGTGCACCCGAACCACGGGAACAACTGACACCCCGGCCACAAATTTTGAAAATTTTGAAAATTTTATCATAAATTTTATAGTTTTGTTTAATCATAAATGATTGATAATTACCAAAGTCAGGGGCCCTGAATGAACTTTATTGAAGGAAACCTTTCTCTGTCTTAAATATGTACCATAATCATTGGCATAATACCCAAGAGCAAAGGAAAGGATTTCCAAAGAATGCATGCATTTTTACATAATTATTAGAGCACCGCCTTTACACAAGAAAACTTCTGAACAACAGAATTCAATGTATTAAATAGGTACAATCTTTCAAATGGAGTGTAGAAGACATATGTATAAAATTTATGACAAAATGTGTTTTAAAATAAAAAGATCGGGGATTTACTTTGTTCAGTAGTAGAAGAAAACCCCGACAGGTTAAATTCTAGAGTAAAATCCTGAATGAGATTTTAAAATGAGTTTTGAAAATGCCTAAATTTCATTAAAATGGTACAGGTTTATTACCTGTTGGTTGTACCTATACAGTGTATATCCAAATGGCATTCAGGATTCCATACGAGAAAAAATTTAAGCAGCAAAGAAATGGAATGGAATATATGGAAATGACGAAAGTATTCAACCGCAGAAGTAAAAAACAATACAAAGAAGAAGCAAAGCAGATTCAAACCTGTAAAATATCTTAGATGGGACCAGGTACCATATGGAGGAGTTAACATCCCCTTCTTATTTGCACTGTGCTTTGACAAGATCAAAAAACAACCCTCTTAAATTTTACTTTACAATCATTAGTTAATATGGAAAGACAAAATAGATAAAACACGTTTACACTAAAATATGCTTAACTGTTGACTATAATAATATTATATCAGTAAATAAGAAATACAATTAAGAATATTAGTCAACATTGTTATAAATAACATGATTTACAACAAAAATTTAATATTTAAGAATTGTAATTTTTCTTAGAACTTTTCTTCAATACAGAAATAGTTTGTATTAGAATATTAAATAAATATATACATGTTTTCTTTGAACTCTGTCAGAAAAAAGAAATTGGAAAATTAAAAAATACATTGAACATCAAAAACTACAAATTATAAACAAAAAATTAATTGAAGTTTTTTAAAATTAAAATGTGCCTTTTAAACAAACAGAAAGCATGGATAAAAAAGAAAAATTGTGTTGATCAATCAAATGAATTTAAGATGCCAGATTTTTTCAGCATACTTACTAATGGGACTCTTCATGCACTAACCTTCAAAAGCTGTTTAAGACTTTGATAAAAAAAATATATTTTAATTGGATATATCAAATGAATCTTACCTGTTCAGGTGACTTCATTTATCACTTAATTTGTTAATTAGAACATCGTAAAATATAAAACTTAATTTTGTAAACATTATCATGGTATTAAAAACGGGGATATATTAAAAAGGGATATATTAAAAGGGGTTATTATTTTTGTGATATCGTTTAATCGAATCATTTCTTACAAAACAATATTGCTTTGAGTATTGAGTATTGAACAAATGAACATCTTACCTAAAAGGTAACCAAATCCCGTAAGGTGAATCATTTTCTCTTAGCGCAAAAAAATTATGACGAAAAAATGCATTGTAGTTGCATATCTATTTTATAGACGATTAATTAAACAATTTGAAAATTTGAAAATTGAAAATTTAGATACGGTGATTTTATTCCATTTCTATATTTTTGTTACTTTTTCTTATTTTTGACGTTTAAGCGTTTTATGTGATTGATTAACATTTAAATGAACTCTCTCTCTCTCTCTCTCTCTCTCTCTCTCTCTCTCTCTCTCTCTCTCTCTCTGAGCTTGCTTCCTTGATTTCCATTTTAAAAAAGTTTTCTATTTTCAATCTTACCAAATACACAGGATGTAAATAGGTATTTCATTATTTCCTTTCCAACGTTTTACCACTCACGCTCTAGTATTGATCAATAATGCAAAATACCGTAAAATTGTAAAATTTTGATCGGGCAAAATCTGCAGATTACCGAATATTTTTCGTATAAAATATTCCTTTCTGTGTATTTTCATACAGCACAGCATAAATATTACAATGAATCTTACGCGCATGAATCCTGCGTAGTAAACATTTTTCAGAATATTACCCGTCGTAAAGAAATGGTGACTGCTGCCACACTGCAGGGCGAGGTTTCATTAATCAGCGGGTAATATTGTTATGTTAAGAATCGGATTCATCCAATTTACAAGAAGGTATAATATATACTAATATACAGTAAAGTAAAGTAGTTTTATATACACGATTCATTTGCTCTTGTCTTTCACTTCCTTTATTTGTACAATCGATCTTACATTATCTTGTAAACCTACACAATCTTTCAACTTCAGTTGAGTCCAAAGAGAGCTTTCTATTATAGGATATGTTGTCTATGAAAATACGCAGAGAAATCAGTGTGTTTTTTAAGTAAGAAAACCATCTTTTTACCTGTCGTTTCCTGTATTGATGTTGTTAATGTAGTGACGTCACAATTCATGTCCTCTGAGGAGAGATTCCGCAACAATACTCCTGTCAGATAAGTGGGAGTTGAACATATCGGTTCAGATCGTCCTAATGTCAAGTTTCTTGATTGGGCAAACCTGACAAAATCGGCCAAGTTGCAGTCACAGTGCAAAGGATTGTTTTCTACTGTCCTAAAATAAGGAAAAACAATGTGATTAAATTTGGAATTTTAATGCTATCACAATCATTTGATAAGCATATCATCTAATACCTACATAGAGATATTTGTGGACACAAAAAAGAATATTCCCTATATTGAACTTTTTGACATTATCAAAACTGGAATGATTGAAAAATAATAATTACTGCATCCTTACAGAGTCTTTAATTTTGAAAGTCCCAGGAAATTGTCTTTGTTCAATATGGTAATGTTATTGTTATGAATGTACCTACAAAAATACAATATATTTTATTACTTCACGAAACATCTTATATCAATGTATTCCATCTGGTATTTTATTTTAAGCAACTGATAATTTTTGAAACATAATTGATGCCGAAACACAGTAGCTGAGATATTATACTCTTTGTGGACAATTTGAAAATATACTGCTGACAAGGATGCAATTAAAAGATAATGATAATTATTTCAATTTTGCAATCATGCATGAACTTTTAACTACTAGTCACTCTTCTAACACATGTTATGCAAATCCAGAATCTAAAGTAAATTTAAGTATGCATCATCCTGGCAAATCTGGTCAAAAGCCTTTATAGTTTCCTGAATGTATTACTCTTAAAAATTTAACGTAGTTTCTCATTTGGTAAATGTAGGACTGATTCAGCATCCAAGGCAAATTTATTTGTTTGAATCCTTAGATTATCATCAGTACAAGTTTGGTAAACATAGGAATCATAGTCACTTGGAAATGAGACCTGATCAAAAAACTTCAACCTGATCCCAAAACATTAAATTGGTCTTTCCTGAACCTAAATTACATCATCTGAAACCGTGACTGGTATAATGAACATACGAGAGATATCTTCCATCCATTTCTGACTAATATACGGCAAAGAAGTCCTCAAAAAGAAATTTAATCAAGAAACTTTAACAGGAAACTCCATTCTCTTTGAGTTAATTAAACTATAGTAACTGAAAAAAAAAATCATTCTCCAGTGAACTAGAATGATTGTTTAATTATACTATAGTAACTGAAAAGAAATTCATTTTCCAGTGAACTGTTCAACATTATTGTTTAATTCTCGAATATCCTCTGTAGAACAAGTTCATCACTATTCACCAATTCAACTCAACGTGATACTTCTAATAAATCAAATAAAACCTTTAGCGATTTCTTTTATTGTTGTGCTATAATGAATCAAAGAATTGTTTATTATCTATTTGATCGGCTTCTTTGTCAACGGAATGCGTTGAATCTGATAAGATACAGTGCATTGGTCATTGCCCTTAACGCTTATCAGGGATTAAAAACAATGATCAATGATTTTTTTTCAAAACAAAAGCAATGGTATATATATATATATATATATATATATATATATATATATATATATATATATATATATATATATATATATATATATATATATATATATATATATATATATAAAGGGTGTTTTTTTCAAAACAAAAGCAATGGTATATATATATATATATATATATATATATATATATATATATATATATATATATATATATATATATATATATATATATATATATATATATATATATATATATATATAATTTCTGTAGGTGAATTTGGGAGATAATTTTAAAAGCTAGGGTAGGGATACTTGTCACTGGTTGAATACGGATAATTATTATTTATTCTTTTGTATATTGAACTCTCTCTCTCTCTCTCTCTCTCTCTCTCTGTTACCACCTGTTGGGGCAATGATAGGTATAAAATCCTACGCACTTTGTGCTGTACCATTTATTATGCCTTAGGACAGATCGAGGATTTTTTCCAGGCGGGATGTCGAAACTTCATAAATTGAATAATAATAATTTTACTTTGGACAGGAAATTAACCCAAACGCCCAAATTGAAAGAGAAACTAGACGTACATGTATTATGAGCAATGAACTCACTAAATGATACCCCCTGCCTCCCATATGGTTATAATGGCAAAGTCCATATTTCGCTAAAGCCATACGTATCATATCAAAAAGTAAAAAATAGGAGGTGCATAATGGTAATATGTAATAAACTTAAGATTCTTTGAAAGTTTCATTAAATTTCTCTAAGTGGTGTAAGAGGATTTGCGGATAAGAGATGGGTACCCCAAAGCGTAACAGACAGACGAACGAACATAACGATTACCTCCCACTTTTCAGGCGGGCGATAAAATAAACGTGAAATATAAATCACAGGAATGGGAACATTGGAAACTTTCTCGAATACCTTCTTAAACGTATGTGTCAAACTTGGACAACAGACAAGAGAATTTTTAAAAAGCTAGATTTAGGTAGAATGTGGAATTCTCTCGAGGAGTTTACTATCTCTTACTATGTGCTTTTTCTAATAATCATTCATTATTTATGTCTAGAAATTTAATTCACATCAAATTCTATTTTCATTATCATTGTACCAAAGAATCAAACTCGTTTATTATACCCCACGCGTGAGGTATAATGTTTTTGACCCGTCATTCAGTCTTTTTTTTTTTTTTTTTTTTTTTGGTCAGCGCAACTTCTCATAAACCACTACACAGAGTTTTGTCGAACTCTGTAGATATTTATATGAGACAATGTGTGTGTAGATTTTCACATCACCAGAAAATTCCGAATTCTTTATTTTTTCGGGAATTTCCGCACTTTTACATTTAGATTTTTGGCCATATCTTGAATATAGAGATGAGCAGTTTGTCAGCGCAATTTTGTCAAACTTTGCAGATATTTAGGACACAATGTGTATAGATGAGCATATTACAAGGAAATTACGATTCCTTTATTTTTTTCTGGGAATTTCAGCACTTCTACTTTTGGGGGAGCGTGGGGTATGTGAACTTGCTCACTTTTTCTTTCATTGTGCATAAAATCATAAATAACTTTAAATCAAATTATATCAGGTCTAATAAAGCCAATACACAGTATTTATTTGATAATAATTGATCATAAAGAAATCCAATCTGTTTCAGACGTTTTTCTTACATCATTTTTATGAGAGTTTTAATATGCATGTTTTACTACCCCCCCTCCCTATCACAGGAAAATATCTTCAAAAGGTGAATGATTCGCAATAATGCATGCTTTATTATAAATTTAATGAAGATAAACCATGTAATCATAAATTTTATTTACAACATCTACAGACAAGAGTTATGTTTATTTTTGAAAAAAATTTCAACCAACCCCACTCATGCCACTGAGCTTTAAACCTTTGATATTTTCCCTGATCAAATAAAATGATCGGCATGGGCCACGTGCGTCCAAGCATCTTTTACTGTTGAGTTAGCAATGGATTACATGACTTCTGAGATGCATTTTTCAATAAAAGTAAAATAGGATAATTCTTTCGACATGTGCACATCCCTGTAACGATAGCAGTATTTAGGTAAATGTTTTATCACTGCGTTTGACGCGTTTTCTCGACCTGCATGGATTTCTGCTGTACATGAATGTATTCTGTGTTAGTGTACTTTTTATATTGCAGCAAATGCATTCAAAAATAATTTAATTCTCGGTATAGTTCTATTTTTTGTTGAATTTTTATTGTTCAAACATGTATTTGGTCAGTTTATGGACTTCTAAAAACTATGCTATTTGAGATGTGTACATGTCGACAGCCAGACTAGAAAATCACTCAAGTGAAACAATTCTACAAGGCTATATATAGCAGGTACAGGTGACCAAAAATGTTCGATTAAAAATGGCGGAATCGAAGAAATATGGCGGACAAAGGCGTACAGGAATGTAGTAAGTCGTACACAGATGAAAAATGATGGCTTTTTAAGAGTTCATGTCAGCTTTAATGTCAAAGTTAACCTTAATACATTTGTGATCTGACATTCTTGTTCCCCCTGAATGTAACCCAGGTACTTCTCGGAGGATAATATATTCAACTGGAAATATTAGGGATTTTGATATAAGAAAATAATCGATTCTGCTTGTGGGTACGTTTTCCCCATTGCACCAAGTGTATCCTAGATCATATGACCTTAGGTCACGCCAAAGGTCTTTCAAATTATTGTTGTTTAATATTTTTTTGAAGTTTTTAATACTAGAGTCGTCAGTCTTCTCTAAATTACAATTAAAATCTCCTGCTAAAATAATGTTGTCAGTATTACAAGAATATTTGGCTATCCATTTATTGATTTTATCAAAAAAGGACTTTCGCTCTGCTTGATTATTTGGTGCATATATATTTATTATTGTATGCGTTTTTTCTTCCAAAATTGAGTTAATAAGAATCATTCTTCCATCAAAAGACTTATGAATATCTAATATTTCAAAATTTAAACCTTTTCTAAATACATGTAATACTGAAGTTCCTCTACTATATTGGAGTCAGAAAAGTTGTGTATACTAGTACCAAACCATCTTGAATTATAGCATGCCTCATATTTTTCAATGAAATGTGTTTCCTGTAATAATATAACATCAGCTTTTATGTCAGATAACCAAGTATATAATTTAGTTCTTTTTTCTGTAGAGTTAAGGCCTCTACAGTTTAATGAATAAACATTTAAAACATTCATGCAAAGTTTCAGTAACTATTTGAATGGATATGGTGATTCTGGAGAAGTTTTCTTGATAGTTATTTTGTCACACTACCTGTTCTGCCGCGTCGAGATGGCTGGTTGCGTTGAGGCAAGGCGCGCTCACGTTTTGATCTGGCAATGCTGGTGACAATGCGTCCCATGACGTTTTTCCCCGGCCAGGAGGTGACAGAAGAGTTGTTGGTGCCACGTTTGTCAAGCCCTGATCCCCAGTGGTCATCATACGCTGCTTCTACGAATAGGGTTGATTCGTTGGATTTAAGGACGCTTTCTTTGAATTCCAGGACTTGGTCGAATTTTGTCTCTAGGATTTCCTTCATGACTTCGTCACGCTGAAGCAGCCAATCATCAGATGTGGTAACCTTAGCTCCGATACGTTTAGCCTCTAAAGCGGTGGTAGCATTACGCACAGCGGAGGCATTGACGACGTCTCCAGACCGCATAGCCTTACTGTACTGGAATGCATGCTCGGCAGAAGCATGCGATATTCCAAAGATGTTGATATCACAAGGATAGAAGTTGGAAAGAATGTCATCCTTTCCGCTGAAAGCGATGATGTTTTTCTCCCCACTATCAAAGCTTGAACATTTTGGGTCTCCTGGAGTGTGGCCAGGCTGCTTGCAGATCTTGCAGCAAGTTTCGTACTCACAATTGAATCGAGTATGATCTTCGCCCCAACAATTTGTGCACCTCAAAGATTGCTTTTTTGCTGGTTGTCCCCGATGTGAAATGGTGCATCTTAGCCCAGCGCATTCACTGTTCTTTGGGAGGAATTTGCCATTAAGCATAGGTTTCATATACAAAAAACGGTTACCATTTAGAATTTCTGTCATTTTTAGGGTGGTGGGGTTGCGGATTTTCTCATATTTAATTTCAGACGTAAGCTCAGCTCCAAGCTTTTCGAGCATATTTATAACACACGAATCCTCTACAGAAAGAGGAACTCCCCTGACTGTAACCCTTACTACCTCTTCTTCCGGTTTTTCGGTCCCTGCAGAGAAAGGGTTAGTGTCAAAAACGGAGACACTGATGTTGTTTAGGGTGAATCCGTTAGAGACGAGAAGATTTCTACTCTCCATAGATGCGACATAAATTCGCCATAGATTGCGATCTCTTTGGACACAGATAATATCGGAAGCCACAGTGTTCATAGCACAGGCGAGGGCATAGTCGGATATTGGTTCCTTTTTGTTTATTTGTATATCCCTATTTCTTAGGTAGACTGGTTTAATTAATCGTTTGTCACCCATGTTTGGCTGTTTACTGTAGAACACTGAAAATCACCTGTATGAATTAGGTCTCTAGCAGTGAGTGAGTAGATACTCATGCACAAGGCAAACACATGTGGTCAGATTATTTACAAGATTTTCACATCCAAAGACACTGAAATATCACAATAAATTTTCCTGACAGTAAATATCACATATACATATCAATATACACAAAAAATTCCGGAAGACACTGAGAATTTCCCATAAAATTGTCAAAAGAACACAGAGGGTAGAAAACACGTCTTTACCTCTCTGAGTCACGTGACCTCGTGGGTACCACCAATTTTGACCTTTTGACCTTGACCTTGGCGTTTGACCCAATTTTACATGAAAATTTTAAAATTTTACTTTGTCCATATCTTTTGAACAGTAGACACCAGGACATTGATACTTCACATAAGTTTTGTTTGTAAAAGACCTTTCACTGAATACCAACAACCTTGACACTTTGACCTTGGCCTTGTAGATTTCTGTACTTGTGAAAAAACTTTAACCTTAGCCATAACTTTTGAATGGTAAAGGAAAGGGCTTTCATACTTCATATATATAATCCTTGTGAGAAGAACCTTCATTGGATACCAAGAACTTTGACCCTTTGACCTTGACCTTTGAGATTGACCTACTTTAAAAAAAGCAAACCTTGACCATAATTTTTAATAATTAGGGCTAGTGCTTTTATGATTTACATATTTAATCCTTATGACAAGACCTTTCATTTGATAACAATAACTTTGACCCTTTGACCTTGACTTTGGAGTTTGATCCACTTTTACATGAAATTTTTAAAATTTTACTTTGGCCATATCTTTTTAACAGTAGACACCACAACATTTATACTTGACATATGTAATGATTGTTAAAAACCTTTCACTGGATACCAACAAATTTGACCTTTTGACCTTGTAGATTTCCGTACTTGTGAAAAACTTTAATTTTGGCCATAACTTATGAACGGTAAAGGAAAGGGCTTTCATACTTCATATATGTAATACTTGTCAAAAGACCCTTCATTGGATACCAAAAACTTTGACCCTTTGACCATGACCTTTTAGATTGACCTACTTTAAAAAAGCAAACCTTGACCATAATTTTTAAGAGTTAGGGCTAGTGCTTTCTTGATTTACATATTTCATCCTTATGACAAGATCTTTCATTTGATAACAATGACTTTGACCCTTTGACCTTGACCTTGGCGTTTGACCTACTTTTTAAGAAATTGATCGTTAACCATAACTTCCGAACGGTTAGGACTAGGGCTTTCATACTCTACATAAGTATTTTATGTGGCAAGACCTTTCATTTGATACTAATTACATTGACCATTTGACCTTGTAGATTTCCGTACTTGTAAAAAAACTTAAACATTAGCTTACTTTCAAATTTCACAATTGTTTTCTAGTGAGAATACCCTACTATTGGTACCAATTAATTAAATTTGCATTTAAGAAAAGCTTAATCTTTCCTATGTTGCTATACGGGGGAATCAGTGTTTTACAAACACATCTTGTTACTGTTATATTTATTGTTTTAAGATTATCAAGCAAATTCAAAGAATTGTGGTCCCCCGCTTTCGGTGTCTTTTTGGGTGAGATGTCATATTTTATGACATTTTGTTCTAATATAAACGCCCTATCATAAGTCATCTATTTACAAATTATCACTGAACTCCAAGGTCAAGGTCAACGGGTTAATGTTGTTGGTCCAATGAAAAGTCTTTTTAAAAGGATTACATATGTGAAGTATGAAAGCCCTAGCCCTTACCATTCAAAGGTCATGATCAAGCTTAAAATTTTCTCATAAGTACAACAAATCTCCAAGGTCAAGGTCAAAAGGTCAAGGTTGTTGGTATCAAATAAATGGTCTTGGCACAAAGAATCTGATGTGAAATATGAAAGTCCTGGTATCTATTGTGTCAAAAGTTTTGGCCAAGGTCAAAGTTTTTGAAAAGTAGGTCAAACTCCAAGGTCAAGGTCCAAGGGGCAAAGTTCTTGGTATTCTATGAAAGGTTTTCTCAGAAGAATTATATATATGAAGTATGAAAGCCCTAGGCCTTACCATTCAAAAGTTCTGGTCAAAGTTAAAGTTTTTTCATAAGTACGGAAATCTCCAAGGTCAAGGTCAAAAGGTCAAAGTTGTTGGTATCCAATATAAGGTCTTGCTACAAAGAATATATATGTGAAACATTAAAGTCCTAGTACCTACCATTCAAAAGTTATGGCCAAAGTAAAAGTATGGAAATTTTGTGTAAAGTGGGTCAAACTCCAAGGTCAAGCTCAAAAGGTCAAATTTGGTGGTACCCAAAGAAAGGTCTTGTCACAAGGAATACACATATGAAATATGAGAATCATAGCTCCACTAAATCAAAAGTTATGGGCAAGGTTAAAGTTTTTGTGACGGACGGACAGACTGACGGACAGACAGACGGACGGACGGACAGACGAATGAGATTTAATGTCGCTTTCGCGAAAGCAGGGGACAAAAAATCAAATGGTATACCATGTTTTTTTCCCAAGTAAATGGAAGTTTAGTAAAAGGTCACCAAATTGTGAAATTTCCAAAAAATTGACCATCTAGGCCGGTCTAGGGGGTACCTGTAAAGTGCGAAACGAAATAGAAACGAAACGAAACGAACTGAAACGAAACGAAATCTGCCGAAACGAAATCTACCGAAACGAAACGAAACCTACCGAAACGAAACGAAATCACGACGAAACGAAACGAAACAAAACTATCAAAATGTTTTTGTTTTTTTTTTCAAATCAAGGTACTTGTATATAATTATACATGTGTAACTGCATGTGGACTTTTTTTTTTACTTCAAATAAAATCTATATATATATATATATATATATATATATATATATATATATATATATATATATATATATATATATATATATATATATATATATATATATATATATATATATATATATATAATATAGTTCAAGCACTTGTTAATATAAAATTTAATTACTGATAAATTTTGCTCCTTTCTCAGTCTAATGATATATTTACCTGTTTGCCAGCTGCAAATATGCACGACCGTACTTTGCATGTATAATTTCAATATGTGCAGTATTTTGTAATTTTTATATCTCACTCTTACTTTCAGTCCTTATCTATCTAGATACAACATATCTATCAAAATTGATGTTGTTACATGTAAAGAGTCGTTTATGTACGGGTCGAAATAAAGTCACTGTATTGTTGTATTGCGAATGTCTTAAATTATAGGATAAACCAGCGACTTAGAGTATTTAGTAATCCATTCCGAGGTGTCTTGTTTTATCGTTCAATTATACATGTAACTCCTTGTGTATCCTTTCTACATACATACGGACCTATTTTTATCGAGGTGATTTTCGAGGAAGAAATGAGTGGTTTGCAATACAGAGACTCGACCAGAGACGTAGAAAACGATTTAACTGACAAGAAACAAACGATGTCAATTTTAAGTAGGTTAATTATTCAGTAAGAAATTAATAAAATACGACTAAGGGGTCGGAAGCGGGGGCGATGTTAGCCCTCCCCCCACTTTTTTTGCAAAGATATATATTATATAGGCATTGAAAATTTGAGTTAATCTTTTTGTTCGTTAAGTCCCCCTTTCAATATCCTTCCGGCGCATACGCCTATGTATGAGCTTGAAGCAAAACAATGGCCTGTGGTGCTTGGTAAAGATAGACCATATAATCATTCTGAAAGTTTTGTTTCGTTTCGTTTTGGCAGATTTCGTTTTGATTTCGTTTCGTTTCGTCTTGATTTCGTTTCGTTTCGTTTCGGTAGATTTCGTTTCGTTTCGGCAGATTTCGTTTCGTTTCAGTTCGTTTCGTTTCGTTTCTATTTCGTTTCGCACTTTACAGGTACCCCGGTCTAGGTATTACTTTTTAAAAGCTCAGTAACACTAAAATTGCCACATTACGGTATAAATATAGATCAGTGCATATGAATTATCGGCACATATGATTTTTTCGGTAAAAATAGCAATGTTTTAATTGCTAATATGTTTCTTTAGATGCTTTGTCATCAGAAGAAGTATAATATCCACGGACGCCTTGATTATATACAAGCAAGTCAATTCTTTATTTCCTTATGCCAAACGGCATATCAGACAGATACATGTACATAATGGTTGTATTACAAACAAGGTAAACATATATTCAGATCTTACAATTGTATAATAAATGTTTACATAACATATCATGAGCTATGAACAGTTTAATAAATCTTTTCTTCGTTGCAAAGCAATGAACAAAAATTTTCCCAATTTAGACATTTCTTTAACATTTTGTACACTTAACAGTTGAATTAATTTAAAGACACTAGGTTTCTTAACATAATACTGTTTTATATATTGGATTCTGAGATCTTGATAAATAGGACATTTCAATATAAAATGGAACTCATCTTCTACATCATTTAAGTCACATAATAGGCATTTTCTGTTAATTCTGTTTTCATTAACATATCTACCTTCTTCTACCCGTAATTTATGACTAGACAATCTAAAGCTTGTAATACATTTTTGTATGCATGTTTAATAGGTTTTGATAAATAATTCTGTAAACAAAAATGGTCTATAAAATGTTGATACAACTTTCCTTTAGTAGACATCTTAATACTATGAAGGATTTCTTGACTATACAAATCAAGGAATCTTTGCTTAACAATAACATATTCTCTACGAGTGTCAAAGTTTTGAAACAAGAGATAACTTAAACCAAGCTTATCAAATTCATTCTTAATTTCAGTAAACCATTTGTCATTATTCCTTACTCTTTCTTCATAACAAGCTTTCAATATACAGTTGTTTGTATTTTTAAGTTTAAGCCAATATTTCAAAATTTGAAGTTTCCTTAAAAGATACAAAGGTAATCTGCCTAATTCATAATATACCATATTGTTTGGAGTACATAATTTCACACCCAAGACTTTCTTACAAAAATTACTATGGATTTTTTCAACATCTTTAGCCTTGTGGAAACCCCATATTTCAGCTCCATATGACAAAACACTTTTCACATATGTATCAAAAACTGCACATTTTGTTTCTATGTTTAGATAATAATTATTCATTCTTGAGTTAATTGCAAAAAATGCCTTCCGACCTTGATCGGCAACATGCTTCTGAGTGATATTGAATTTCCCATTATAATTAAAAAGCATACCTAGGTAATTGAATTCATTGACAATTTCAAGTTCTTTATCCTCGTACATAAATTTTTCAGATATCTTTACATTTCTTTGATTTCTAAACACAACAATTTTTGTTTTTTCAGTGTTAAGTTTCAACTTCCATTCTTGATTATATAAAAGTAAAGAGTCTAACAATTTCTGCAGTGAATCAGCAGATTCAGCCATTAGTACCATATCATCAGCATACATAAGCAAGAACATGTTGAGTAAATTGAACTCCAAAGATGGACAGTTGTTTCTTATAAAATGTAATTCACAATCATTCACGAAAAGAGAGAACAATATTGGTGATAACACCTCACCTTGTAATAGACCAACTCTATTTTCAAAAAATTCAGACATCACACCATTTGACTTAATACATGATTTAACAATGGTATATAGTGATTTTATTGTTTTTAATAGTTTTCCTTCAATGCCCTGTTTTATTAACTTAACCCACAGGCTGCTCCTATCTATAAAATCAAATGCTTTTTTATAGTCTATAAAACAACAATATAGTCTTCCACCTCTGCGACTTAATTGTCTGGTAATCATTGTATGTAAAACAAAAATGGCATCAGTAGTAGAGAAACCTGGTTTAAAACCAAACTGAGCATCTGATAATATAGAGTTTTCCAAATCCCATTTTATTAGACGACTATTTAAGACAGATGTATAAAGTTTACCTAAGCAACTAGTCAATGTGATACCTCTATAATTATTGGGGTCATTGGGGTCCCCCTTTTTGAATACAGGGACTATGTAACCTTGAGCCCACGATTCTGGAAAATACCCAGTACTAAATATAGAATTAAAAAGTTTAATTAGACATGGTACAATATGGCTTTTACATGTAATGAAAAAATCATTCAACATACAATCTTCTGCACAACTCTTATTGCGCTTTAATTTGTTAATTGCTTCATATATTTCTTCCCCTGATATCTCTCTATCTAACTCTTCAAAGATAGCATCCCCTGTTATATCATTATTTGACGGTTGATCCCTTTCATCAAAACTTCTATGATCATCATCCATCAAATTTTGAAAGTATTCCACAAACTCATCAATAGATATTGACCTATCAGTAAATGATTTTTTGTCTTTTGAGAAAAGCTTAAAAAAGTGTTAAGGATTGTTCTTCCTTAAATATTCAAATAAATTTCCCTCATATCTCTTATAATACTTCCTACATTTATCTTCATACTTTTTATAAATTGTTTTATAGTGAATCAAAGATTGGTGATTTTCTGTGGATTTACACTTTTTAAAGTTATGAAGTGCGTTCTTATATTCCATATATTTTGATTTACACTCATCATTGAACCATGGTTTATCTTCAGTTTTCTTATATCTTATTCCATTGCTGCATACAAGCAAGTCATGCGTCATTTTTCAGAGTCATGCATTGCTTTCATAATCGGAAAATGTTGATGTCGATACAGCCATTTTAGCGTTGTTTCCTGATAATTGTCGTAAAATCACCTTTTCAGACGGTAGGGTCGACAGATAATGTTAATTTGTGTTAAATTCAAGATATTTGGTTAAAGTGTACTCTTGCACAATTGACTGCATGAAATAGAGCTATATAGATTATATAGTAAAAATGCATTAATTCTAATCTATGAAGTAAATTAACCAAGCTAAGATGAAAATGACTGCCATTGTCAAAATTTTGAATTTTATGGTCACATGATCAGG